>NW_026848481.1:0-62132 GCF_030435595.1 Desarmillaria tabescens
AGGTGTATAGGGATCCTCCAGGTCTCCCAGAGGCGTTGGACTCGACATCTTCGATCGTTTGCTGGGATGCCGAGGGGATGTGAATTACCGGCGGTGGATACACCGGGGTGCTGGGGATGTAATGAAACGGGAGTTGCGCGCGGACCCGCCTTTGTTGTCGAAAACAACGGTGTATTCGGTACAAAGTAATGGACAATAAAAAGAGTAAAAAAGTCGCGAAGACGGCGAGAATGGATTCGGACCAGGGCATTCGTCCGGGGATCTATCCGTGGCGTAAGTCGACGATGGACCATGCAAGCTGGTAAACAGCAAGGATGGTGAGCACGATGAGGAGTGCGATGATCAAGCTGAGGTCGGTTTCGTAGTTGGAACCGTTCATCAGCTGGACCTCACAGGAGTCATCAGATGGGGAGCTCATTACTATCAACAATGCGATTGTTAACAGAGAGGTGAGCTGGAGGGCGAGGATAAAGGGTTTAATTGTTTTAGAAATGGCGCAGAAATCCGACCCAGAGGAGCAGGAGGAGTCCTGCAAGTACCGGGGATGGGATGTATACGCAGATAAGAAACACTCGTAGGATGGTTGCGATAACCGATCCAAGAGGGTCGTCGAGAAGGAATTGCAGCACGACAAGTGCCACAACAACGAGGAGGATAATAGGGAAAATGTTGGGCAACGATAAATCGTTGGGCAACAAAAGACGAGCTTCGGCTAAATGTTAGCCACTAACTCAGATCGACTTAGATCGTGCTAAGGTCGCTACTCGCACTTCGGTAGACGATGCAATAGCAAGTCAAAGGCGACGTAAGTCAATGGGACAGATAGTCACGAAGGACGGAGTTCGATGTTAGGTAGAATTAACCTTAGCCGAAGCTGGGGTTCAGACCAGCTGAGGCTCTACTTAAATACACGTAAGTATTCTAAAAATACTGTTGCGCAGTCAGTCCGTGATGATCGCGCCTCGCATAATCCGGCTGACTAAAGAAAAGAAAATAAAAAGAAGGGAAAGAGAAAAAGAAAAAGAAAAGAAAAGAATAACCGTAACAAACATACAACCCTCAATTGATGTTGCGCGCAACACACAGGTGGCCACAACCTGTCAAACAAACTACACACAACTTAAAGCCTTGCACTCTAAGCAGAAAACACTTCAGAAACCTTTCGTAGATCCACAGGGTTCAAACCTATGCAATCCAGAGACACAGAAACACAGAGACACGTCCACAAGCCACAGGGTTTGAACCTATGCTACTTGGGAATAAACCAAAAACCCTCAAAGAGTATTGACAAGCCAAAGGGTTTGAACCTCTGCTACTTGCAACAACTCAGAATTCACAAACATGTTCCACAAACACAAATGCACATTCAAGTTATTACAATACAATATTTCTCTGAGTTGAGCACAATCAATTACTGTCCAGAATCAAGCTAGGCATGCCTCGCGACCTCTCAAGCATCTCAAAATAATTCTAGATCCAATAATATTCTCTTGCTCGAAGCTATAAACACAATTCCTTTGGTTGCACACTAGGCTCTCTGCTACGTGTCACAACTGTGGGGGTTCGAAAGCTTGCTAACTACTTCTAATTACCGCGCTTTTATCTACAGCTAATTATATAAATAGAAATATCGAAAATAGATACGCTCCACCCCGGAGCCATTTCCTCTCCATGACGCATCAACTGCATGGTCACTAATTAATATCCTGAGTCAGTCATCCGAGTTAGGGCTCAATAACACGCTGCTCTTTCTTCTTGGCAAGGTTTAGAGTTGCCACACCATGCGGAATATTTCTCCTAATTGGCTCCTTGTTTTTAATTCCTCTGTCGCGCACATCGCTAGCGAGTTGGTATTTATATTTGGTTGCTGCACAACCTTTTCTTAGTTCAATATTTCATTCTGGGTACAGGGTTTCTCTCGTGTCGGCCGAAGCCCTCTCAGGAGGCTCGGACTGGGTGGTCCTTGGTTCTGAATGATGTCTCTCGGTGATTGCCGGATCGGCAGGGTTCACGTGTCATAGATCAATGTTGCGCGAAGCTCTGTAATTATATTATCTTTTCAGTGTATTTTATTTGAGCGAGACACTGCTGAGGGATGCATAGGGTGTGAGTCAGGGCACTGAGACTCCACACTTAAATGACACCAGTGTGCCGCTCTAAGTCTAAGCCATGCGCTCCACTCGGATTATTTTATTATATGCTGCTCCTGCCTCAACAGGTGTCGCTCCATGCCGGGTATGCACTCTAATATTACTTAGTGGATTGACACACATTTGGATTCACAGGATTCGCAAAATTACATGTATGAACACGTTGCACACGTGTCAATGCACAGGAATACAACTCACCAAAACCCAGTCATTGGCCTGAGACTGTGAGGCATCCAAAGCTTACCTGCTGTCCCATACGGTGAAACACTTGATATTCAGATTGATTTGGATCAGAATTCAGTGGCCTGATTTGTGCTTCCGTAGCATCCAACTGCAACAGTATCCTGGCCTGGCCATGTTCTTCTATAACACTTGTTCACTCTATTCCCAGTTGAGCTTCAATAAATGACATACCTTGACTTCTTCAGCATATGACTGCTCCCAATGGTAGTCCATACCTGGCCACATGAACCAACCCTCTTGACATGATGCATTGTGCTCCAATATCATACTCTTTAACAGACACTGCAGGACCATTGAGGGCACAGAACCCCCTCCTAATAATGCCTCAAAATCAGACCGGGCCAAGGTGTATGCATTGACTTCCCATCCCTGCCCTTGGTCCTTGGATCTTGCCAACTGGATGTACTGTCATTCTTGTCTTAGTTGTCTAGTTGAGACAGCATGAAGAGCCATACACCTTCTCCCCATCAATGGGGGCATTACAATCTCCTAGAAGAAATTTCAGATTCTTTGACCACACCCATCAGACTTGTCACATACCGAAAATGAACTTGTCTCACCACATTTTTCTCCACTGCCCTACTGTTATGACGTCCTCTAAACTCATTGCTGAACTGCAATATTCTTTTATAGAGGTGGCCGTGACAGCATCCACCTCTTATGCCATTGCAGGCCACTCTGTGTCTCACTTCTGGTGATCAAAACCTGAGACATCATCAGGAAATGCAGCACAGCAGAACTTCTGACAATGTATATCATACCTTGACCTTGTGGCTGGACTATGAACAGCAGGCAGATTAACATACACAAGTCCATCTTTGAAGCAGCGAGGAGATCTTCTCCAGTGTAAGAAGTGCCATACAACCCCCACAGAACCCCCTGCACTACGGAACATAAGGTTGTATTGTCCACTGGGTCGTCCACATTGCCATTCTTGAAATGGCCAGATGAGGCTATGGAACCTGCATAGACATCCACAGCTCATCCAAAATGCAAAGCTGACTGCCTCGCCAAGCCATATGGCATCTTGAGGATGCCATCAGGACCATAAAGAATAAAGTGACAGGTGGCAAAGCGAATTATATCCTTGTACGAGGTAATAGCAAGGTGCATCCCATCCTTGGTTGGTTTCTTATGCTCACCATTCAAAGCCAATGCAAAGATGCAAAAATTACCCAAAGCAACGACATCCAGTAATCCTAGTTGGGTACTAATGTCAGGTATGTGAACATCTGAACCTGTTGCCAACATGATTATCTGGGACAATGATAAAACTATCAAGGGTACTGACCTTGCTGGCCTGTTGGGCCACATATCACTTGGCTGAAGTAACACATTATTCTCAGCAATATTGTCCCCTGTCAGGTTAGTGCACTGAATGTTAAGGTCTACTCACAGGACTGTGCCAGGCTCCAAGACCACAACTTCTGCCTCCCACTCAGTAGGGTCAGGTATGAACCCTGGCACCCAATCATCCATGAACTCGTCCACATGTGTGTCCTGAATATGACACGCCACCCTATGAAAGAAAAACCATATCTTTTTGCCTGTCAGTACTTGGATGACAGTTCCCACACCTATGCCATCATGATGGATATAACTAAAAGTTGCCATGGTGGAGGCCAAGGTGAAGCATGTGGCATCCTTGGGATAGTGGTTGTCAAAGATGTCAGTGGGCACTTCCCTAGTTTGATCAAATGCAATGGATTGACTCATGACTGGCCTGCCACATCAAGAAGGTCATTAAGGACATGCTGAGTAGTATGGAGTGAGTGCTCACTCTGCATGCGGTGTCTCAACCAGTGACCTCTCTGCTCTTGGCAAGTAGAGTGCATTAAGCACCAGACCCTTGCTCCCTTGATCCCTCTGCTCAAGAACAGAACAAAGTGAACATTCAATGTGAAGCTCCATGTCTTTCTTGCTCCTGGTAGAATGGTCTTGAATAGCATATCAGAGAGGCACTCCACAAGCAGCTCTGCATACCCACCTTGTACTTCCTGGGGCACATCTACATTGCCGATCTTTTTCATGGAATCTATGTCCCACTCCCAGAGACTGCTTCCTTCCATGCTGGTTACAAAAACTTGTTTGGTTCGAAGCAGAGCCTGCAAGGACACCCCTCCTGCAGCAAGCTGTGAGGTGCTCACATGAGCCACCATACATTCCCAATTGTTGATGCTTTTACCATGCCAGCAGGTCAGGCTGCCACAAGCACAAGCTTGCCATCCCAAAACTGTCTCCTTGTCATCTTGAAACTTGGGAAGATTAGTATCCTCGAAGGACCGAGCTATCCAACATAAATGACACTTACAGTTGACTTTAGGCCAAGGACGCTAAGGTTGATTGTCTGATCTACTAATGCCACATAGTAGTTGGGAAACAGCAGAGGCTCATCTGCACACTCATAGCATACAGGATTCAACCTTGGAGCTTTTGGTGTCGGCCCAGAGGGGGAGCTCTCCACTTTCCGCTTCATACTTTCTGTGACATTGTTTGTGTCCATCCAGGGAAGAGAGGAGCCCAACAGCCTTAGGTGCCATTGCTTGGCCAAAGCTTTATCCTCCTTGAGCTTCGCAAAGTGCTCTTGGCACTCTGATTCTGACAGAGTCACGACAAACGACCTGGCCTTGATCTGATGCTGGGATGCTGAGGTGCTGTGTTCTTCCCCATGCAATGCTTGCTCGTCTTCTTCATCCGAACTCATGGGGGTCAGAGAGCCTTCATCCCACCTCTTGAATTTGAGCCCACTGAAGCCTGCTGGTGTCGTCGCTGCCAAGGGGTCCTGTAGAGGCTCAGACATAAGGTTGACTTGTGGCTCTACATTGGGTGTCAACGTATCGCCAAGTTCAGGCTCATGTTCTGCATCCTTGTCTGATGGACCAAATGTGGGCAAAGGTGTTTTCAGCTCTGGCATCACTGGATTAAATTTGCAAAGTTCCTCTGTGTCGCATGGTGGAAAGATTCAATCATCAGCATCAAATGGCTCCTCAATAGTTTGCCAGTGCCCGTTTGCACATATATCCAGATGAGAGGGCTCCAAGATATTGTCAGGGGTGACAATTAAGCTGTCTCTTTCATCGCCACTGCCCCCTATTTTAAAGGATTGCGAGAACGGATCCTTCCATGTCTGTGGATTGACGCTATCCACTGACCTGCTGCGTCTATGTGCACTCATAAATAAGCTGTCCTCACTTTTTACACAGCACACTTGTCGCCAAATTGAACCTGTCTTCTGCAACCACCTCCAGTTGGAGAACCACATATTGTGAGACATCATCAGCTTGGAGGTCTGGGCTTCTGTTAGAGCCCATGGGAAGAAATTGATGTCACGGTCTGGCAAGGGGGAGTCCATGGTTGTAGGAAGATTCTGACAGAATTGCCCCACCCCATATTCTGATTCCCACAAGCCTACTGCGATATCTATAATGCATTTCCATGCTTCCTCCTCTGCAAACTGTATTGAGGCCGGTTTGCCGAGTGCTTCCAGTCTGCTCCCGACCTGTTAATCAAAATATCAGGTAGTCACCCAGTTTAGCTCAACTGGCACTCACTTTGATTGCGTTAGTCACAACGAAAATCTGACCTAGGCCCTCTCCACAAAACAGGAGTAGGGGGGAAATGAACAGCACTGCCCCAAATGCTGCCTTCCAATCCAACATTTTTCTAAGGAGGTGCTTAGTCTCCAAAAGAGTTGACATCTTCTTGCCTAACCCTGCCTCTCAGATTAATCTCATACCGAACATTAGTTAGGCTTAGGACTAAGGCAGTGGGGGTACTCACTTGTGAAGTGTCATCACGTATTCCTCTGACATCATGCCTTGTCACTATGACCGCAATTCTTGGTCAAGCAAGATGGAGACTTCTGAAAAGCATACCCTCTTACCTGGACAAGGCTGCGAATGTAAATGGTGACACCATCAACCAGCATGGAGATGTTCATCCACTTCTGCTGCACAGCATGGCTTTGATAGTTCATTAGCAAGAAGATGTCACAACCTTCAAGACCTAAATGCATCAATTCATTCCCATAGGAGAGCAGCTCATGTGTGAATCATCAGTGCAAAGTGTCCTCAAAGCCTCTGTGCAACAGGCATAGCTTCTCAGGCCAGTTCTCCAAGTGTGTCAGATACTGCAGAACATCACATGTCATGAAGGACTATTTGCAGTGAAAGTGGTACTCACAGTGCTGATCTTTGAGTCCACCTTGAGTAAACACATGAAATCTTGAACTTGAAGCTGTGTGCTTCTATTGATACTGGTGAATTGATCCACTGTCTTCATGGCTAGCAACAAGTCTATGACAGGGATATTGGATTGACTGCTGAGCAGCTGGTTGACATTGCTATCCAGGGGTGCAGCATCCCTTTTAATGACACACTCTGTATACACAACTAATTGATTGCACACTGCCTGAGATAGATTCACACATGTCCACATAGCATCACTCATCCACTCACTGAAGAATAAGTGGCTGCATAATCCAGCCAGAGCTCTGTTCCGATGTTAACTCTCTGCGATCATTCTTTACACCATACCTCTGGTGCCCTCCTGTGCAAGATGTCTGCACTTGGAAAGTGCAGCTGCTGAACAAGCTTAGTTCCCTTTATTACATTCCACATGCCTAAGTATTTCATTGTTGGTCAAACAGTCATAACCCAAAGATAATGTAATTGTTGAAACATGTACGTGTATGTGCCATGTGATCTCCCATTCCTCTCACATGGTACCTTATGACTTGTCACAGCTGACAAATCCTGTGACCATGATTCTGAGCTCGAAATCATGATCACAACATTGGTCATCTGTGACAGTCACCAGACTCTTTCATCATTCTAGATCATGAAAAGAGCCATTATTTATTTGAATGAATCAAGTCTTGTTTCTAAAGTTTGATACTATGAAACAACCCTCCACCACCAACAACAAATCTGAAAGGTGGAGAATTCATGTACTTACACTCTTCTTTGGCTTGCGGGTGTTGTTGAGCCATTGTGGTGATTAAGAAAAAAGAGTTGAACTGTGAGAACAAAGCTGAGCAAACATGGACATATAGGGCCAATGTTGGGAGCTCAGCTTGACCATGCCAACAGCAATCTCTGCTGAACTCCCAACAATCAGTTCCTACATGGCAACGCCTTCATCACTATTCTCATGCTTTTGCCACTTGGCTTCAGACCACAATCTGGAGTACTGTAAGGTAAAACAAATTCAATTTTGCAGCTATTGATAGTGAGGCAAATTTTATTTCATTATGGGCCTAGTAAGTACAGTGCAATAAAAGTGATAAGTTTTAAAGAAACAATCAGAATCCGTTGAAGAGGCTGACTGTGGGGTTCTGTGGAATAGTGAGTGGGCTAAAAGGTGAACCTCAAAAACCCACACACACACTCACACAACTACACAAACTACAATCACCCTCATAAGTTCTAGGGGGAGCAATTATTTCTAATGCGATCCAACTATACTTCAATATCTTGAAGAGTTTCTCTTAGTTTGGTGCTCTTAGCAAAGCTAAGCTTTCTCTAATGAATTCCTAAATCTAGGAACTTTTACAGGAAGGTCATTCACTGGTGCAATGCAACCTTCAAGGCAGATTCAAGTTAAAATACACAAGGGACACTGATCCCAACAGAAACAGAGATGATACGTGTCAAAACAATAGTGAGCTTGCTAAAAGAACACCACAGGCAAGCACTGACTTAGCCCGCTCGCTACACAACTGTATGTAGGGGTTCTCCAACTAACTCCAGCAGATTATCTCGACTCAAGAACACTTTAGAAGCGCTCAGAAACAGATTCAGAAATGGAACTTCAAATAGAACTGACATGGAACAGACTGAAACAGAACAGAACAGAACAGAACAGATCTCAGATTTCCACTTCAACACATTCTCTGAACAGACTTATCACACTTAACAGAACAGAAACAGTATCACTGATTTGTATTCACTCTGACTAAGTTCTCAAAAGTCTTATCAAAAGAGTATCTCATATTTCTCTGAGTGAGCTTGCTAATTCTATGCAAAGCTCAAAGTCACAAACTGATCCTTTGTTACAGTACTACCTTCAATGCATGCATGAGAACTCGGGGGCTCAAAACTTGGCTTCTATCTACTGGAACCATCCTTGTGACTAAGTCCTGTTTAGAATCCCATCGCTTCTTATGCCATAAGTTATATTCTGCATCATTGCACCGTGTAGCATTAGTGTCGATGTGTCATTTTAGTCCACTCACTCACTATATCTCTGTGTGCATGTAAAACACACTAGATTGCAAAATTCCACATGTAAGTAGGCTGCAGTCACAACACTGTTGACACTGCCAGTGAGGGCAATGACAAAGGTGATGAGGAAGAATATAACACTTACACACATGTGCACCCTCTCTTCTCAGATGTCATGTATCTGACCTTTTTGATTGATATCTAGCTTGTGACATGGAGCAGGAGATAGCGATCCATGAGGACAAACCAACACTGCAGGATGACAATTCAAACCATCAAGACTTAGAACAGTGGCTTCAAGAACTGTTGGAAAGATATAGGAAGTCTCGTGCTCAGGCAGTTACGGATGAGGGCCATGTAATCTGCCTGGTCAGGCATGTGTGCTGTTGGGTGTGTCCGTTTCATTCCTTTCTCGTAACCAAACCACCTGATCCCCTCCCAAGATAGGGAGAGAGAATCTGCTGGTCTCCTGGTTGCAAAAGATTCCCAATTGTCTTCACCGTGCTTTCAACTGGGAATGTCTGTCCATTTTGGCAAGAACAAGACACTGGGTCTGGTGGAAGCAGTATCACATGACATCCTTGAGCTGATGGACTTGAATGGGGGTGGTTCAACCATTGTGTCCTGGCAAGATGTTTGTAAGGACATCCAGGTCAGCAACTATGTTGAGATCACTGGGCTTGTTACAGTAGGCAGTTGGGTCGACCACATCAAGGGCAACAATGTGAACATTATTCAACAAGTGCATCTCTTGTCAAATGCATCATCCAGTGATACCAATACCATTGAAGTTGGGAATGACTTTGTTACAAGAACATGAATGCAAGGCTGACCTTGAAATTATAGTTCTTTAGCACCCATTGTAACTGTGCAGTGGTCACCACACCACCCCATTCCAAGGCAACAGTGACCCCCTTTAGCATTCAAGAGCATCAAGTACCAGTTCCATGGGTGGGCATTGAGGTCACGATAGAACAGCCACATCATCGATTGTGTGGGTACCATGGCACCATCCGAGACATGACACTGGTACCAGCTCGACATGACAGGCCAGGTGTGCCAGGTTGGCATCCGATGCCCACTTACACAAGTGGCCTGTGCCTGCTGGTGGAACTCAATCATATTTCTGGAGCAAACCTCTGGCATGTGAAATGGTTTGCATATGAGGATCTTTGGGAGCGTCAGTGAGTGTTTCAACAGTTTCGCCGTGCAGGTTGCTCAATGTTTTACAGGATGGAAAGCTGTTGCTCATCTTCCAGCCACTGCTCCATCATCAGGATGCATATCGACCTCCACCAGGTTTCATACAGAAGCAGCTGCGATGGCCTGTAATACAAGTGCCTGCACCTGAGCCCCAGGCATGCTTGGCCACACCACTAGCATCTCCTACCCATGGACCCCTCTGGGCTTCATACTGGTGGGAGCATCCTGATCTTCATGACAAAGAGATGTGTGTCTTCCTGCCTTCGCACAAAAAAGAGGTTGTGGTGAAGGCGATGACACTTGGAGGCCAAGTTGCTTTGGCCAGAACCTTTTTTTCCAAGCCTGCTGCCATGGACTATACACAGGTTAAGATCCGGCATCCTCATCAATGTGATTATGATCTGTGGCTAATCATCCATGGAGAACATGTTGGTCAGTATGTTTGTGGTATTGACTATGAGGTCAGGAACATAGAATGAGAACTGTGATGGCAAGTTCGAATTGTCCATGTCAAATCTGGTGAAGTGAACACCCCCACTGACATTACGATTTGCCTGCCTGCAACACACCTGGTGTTGGTACCAGAGCAGCCAGATGACAAGAAGCTAAATGATGACCTGAAGCGGACTTTGAGGAAACAGTTTGAGGAATGTCCAAAGTCATGATAGCAGTTTATATAGACTCATAGTGGCAGGAGAATGGGAGTCGCAGCCTGAGGAAGTTGAAGAGTATGACATTGAAGAAGAGGGAAGGCCAGATGTCCCTAATGGAGAAGAAATAGAGAACGAACCATTTTGGAAAGCACCAGGCTGGGAGGAAAAGATCAAGGAGGATTATAAGGGTGGACCTGAAGACCCAAGTGCTCCTGTGACATTCTTGCTCCCTCCAGGAGAGTTCGCAGCCTGTCTGTAATATCTTCCTGTCCTGACTAATTCTGTAAATATTTCCTGATGCAAGAAATCATATTATACATTGTCATGCTATTAATGTGTCAGCCATTAATGTTGGTTTGATCACTTCTTGGTAAGATGCACTCACTCAGTCCCATGCCTCCATTAATGCCACCATAGTACTGGAACAGGGGATTCTCCACAAGGGCCTGCTCAGCAGAGATGGGTTCATCCGGCATATCTGTGTCATCATCGTCTTCAGCATCATCACCCTTGCTGGGACCCAACAAAACAAAAGCAGTCCATTCAGAGTGGCCCACTATGCCATGACTATGAAGCCTGCTGAGGAGTTCCATATAAATCTCCCAGACACACTCCTGTACAACCTCAGGCAAACCCATTTTCTTCATAATTTCATCAGCAAAGGCTCTAAAGGATTCAGGGACCATTTTGAAAACCATATGATCGGGTGGTTCATAGATTTGTCTGGCTTCCTGGATGGTGTCCGCCTCAATGGTGACCTTCAAATAAAAGACTGTCAGGATGTGGTAAAAGCTGGGATGACCTTCTCTTACAGCATAGCTCTGGCAGCCATAAAACTGTGGTCACTCCTCAATGTGCAGGAGAACACCATGTGGTTGAATCCTCTTCTTGTCTTTTCTTTTCTTGCATCGATTCACCATGTAAACATAGTCATCCAACTGCCTCTGCAAAAATGGGATGAAAATGTAATGAAAGACGAGGCTAAAAGCATCTGACTCCAGCCAATCTTGGGTGGGATGTTCTTCTTCAAACACATCCAACAGTGCTGAATTGTTCCATAAAGGTTAGGGTCATTCCAGTGATGTAGGTAAGTGTGTGCCTTTGCCAGTCAGACATTCTCAGTATCTGGATCACTTTGAGTGATGAGAGGCATTTCTACACAATGATTTTAGTCAGGAGACCTCAAATTTTGTTTGGACTGACCTCCTGTGGCCTCAATGACATCCAAGTAGTAGTTGCAGATCAGGATTAGGTTACGATTGGTCCACCATATCTTTATCCACTTGATGACTCCAGTGAAAGGGTCCAGACCCATGTGAAGTTGCAATCTGAACCTTTTCCATTTATCATGTTGATCAACACACCATAGATCAAAGGGACTGGCTGACCAAAATTGACAACAAAAAAGCCGACCATGCCAGCAACCATGGAACAGGTTTGTTTCATTTGTTCTAAACCACTGCTGCACCACCTCCCCTGCGATTCAAAGTTAGACTGGTCAGCATGAAGGAGGGAACACAAACCAAGAAACCCATTTGTGGCAATATTTTGCAAGGTGGTCCCATATTCTTTCCATCTCTGATGTGAGGAACTTGGCCTGCAGCCAGTGCACCTCAGCATCTATCGACTCGACAGTGTGGTCCTGTTGGTGAGTCTTGGTGAGCCCATACTTCTTGTGCAACTTCTTCAAATTGGTCAACCTGTCATAGAGCCAGTTGAAATGATGCAATATAAGAAAGCAAGGAGAAAGACTGACCCGAGGCCATACATTTGTGTATCAAAAACAAGCTGGAGATCTCTGAGAATCTCAAGATCGGACATTCTCATCTGATACAATTCCACCAGTCATGGCAAAAGCACCTCATCAGGAGCTGCAGAAGGGAATGAGTTGAAGCATGATGCACTTAGAATAAAGAAACCAGATATGATTGGGTTTGTTTTGATTTTTCTTCTTGGGAATGCTCTGCTCTGATATCAGATTCAGTTGATGTTGGTCTTGTTGCACTGATGCACAACACTCACCAGGTGAGGCTTGGCATTGGGAGGGCATGGAGGCAGCATTAGAGAGAAAGGATGGGATGCCATGTATCAGGTGGAACACCTTGTCCAATGGTCGCCACCTCCCTCGGTTGCCAATTTCATTTATCAGAATAAATGAAATTGGGCTCACTGGAGTGAAAAAATTAGGTGATTTTTTATCTTCATTCAAGACAGCATGCAGCCTATTTAAACCCATCCATTGCCATTGTGCCTCTCTAAAGATATGTGCAAGAGATACATGTACTCTAACAACAGCATAGCATTTCTTTGCCTGTTGGTGTTTGGTTTGAGCACTGTTGCAGCCTTTGCCTTGTTATAGTGGGGTATATACACAGTCTTGGTCTCTGCAGTGCTGAGAGTGGGATTGTGGGTAGCCCATAAGGGGATGATGAGTGTGTACCTCCGATGTAGAAACATGCAAACAATCTTTGTACTGAGAATTTCGGGGAAGACGTTCGCTATCTGTACATTTTTCATCCCTGCTCATGCTGTGTTTGTGGCTGACAATCCTAACCTCAGATGCAGACATGGATAGGACTACAGTTGCTGATATCCTTGGAGATATATTGTATCGGTTGGGAGTGAATGTTGGCCCTGGGGATGGTGGTTATGACCTGTTCTCACTTGCTGGTGGGGGGGCTCTACCCTATTTTGCCCTTCTAGGTCAGTTGGGAATCAAACCCCTGACTCATCTTGCAGTGTGATGGTGCATGTGTGGGGGTTCTGGGAGAGGTCTGTAGTTCTGTAACTTTTTGCACATAATATCTACTGAAGCTCGCTATGCATAGCTGGACCTTCCAGTCAATGTGGAATGAGTATGCTCAAGCCTGTTCATGCAGTTTCATAACATAACTAAATTTATATGTCCAGCAGCAATGAACTCCACAGGAACATGAGAAGAAGATGAGCTGGATGAGGAGCTGGACAATGATGGAGAAAGATAATGCCCTGTGTTTGTCAGTACGAGGCGAGACCCCCAAGAATGGGTGGAATGTGAATACGTGGGGTGTCCTACCAGCAGGGAACACAAAAAGCAACACTGGATTGCACCTGGTGATTGGTGTGACTATTGCTCCATTGCTACTCATGTCAATGGTAAGAGGGAGCTCAAAGAAATTTTGGTGTGCCACAACACATTTCGCATGCTTGAGGAGCACACCAAAAGAGTCAAGACAGATACTCTCAGCTCCTATGATGGAGGAATAGACTGACTGATTATTGAGTAATGTAGCTATCAGACAATCAAGAAATACTGCCAAGGCATCAAGATGTGCTCATCCTGCATGTGCCACCTGGGAATGTAGTCCTGACAATTTTGAGGAGACCATACAGTCAGTGATGAAGCCAAGTTGCATGAAGCCTAATCCATGTTTTATTGGGAGAGTGATCATCAATGCAAACAAGCCTGGTGAGTAGAGACTATGAGATGATGTGCATGGAGACACTCTAATCACATGTCAGATGCAACACCCACAATTCATAGTGCTATAGCCATGCTAAAAGGTCATCCAGGTGACCCTAGGGCTACTGCTAAAGACTATAATGCCAACCACATTCGTCATGAGCTTGAGTCGGAAAAATTTGCAAAGCTGTTGGCATTGCTGACTATGCAAGAAACCTTGGTTGTTGTAGTGAATGTGGTTGTTTGTCATAACAAGAAGACAATGGAACCATATTGGATATGTCCATTGAGTTGAATGAGTGGAACCATGCATTGACATTTTTTAATTCAGTCCAACATGTTTGAAGGAATACATGTTCCTGTTGTGTGCAGGCGAAAGGATCTGGAGAGCAGACTCCATGAGCAGTACCTCTAGTGCTTGCCTGGTACTCAGGAGGGGTACAAATGGGATTATGACAAATTTGTTCTCCATGATAAGTCACGTGAAAGGGTCTTAAGAGATGGTAGAGCCTGATGAGACACTCTCAAATGCTGATGAGTTCGTCATGTGGGGTGGTCAGATTGACCCCAAAAATAGCAGTTGGATTGCCCCCTCCAGCAAAGTGAAGTTCAACTTCCATGTCGGATTGGAGTACATGTCAATATTTGAGGAGTGGTGAGACAGGAATGTGGTGAATGCCAGTTTGGAGGCCAGTTTACCTGTCAAGAGCCCTCCTGCAAAGAAAGACAAAGGGAAAGCAAAGGTGAGTCAGCGATGAATTTATGGTGGTATACTTGTTGATACCTCTCCTCAGGCCAGAGCTCCCAAGAGCACCCTAGAACCCATCTGAAGAAAGTGGCCTCTTGAAATTCATCCAGTGTTGCTGGATGATGATGATGATCTTTCAGTTGTCATCATGAATGGAACAGATAAGGCTGCTTCTCCTGCTGTGGATGGTGCCCGGAAACATTTCCGTGCACCCAGGATCATTAATGGGGATGAAGACAATGCCACTCGGAATGCCACAGTAGAACCCCCTCATAGGTCTCGCTGCAAGGTGCCAGAGAAGCCAAGTAGAGTGCTGTAACGAGCCGGCCTTTGGCCTGGTTCTTACCCTTCATTTCTCCCCCTCATTGTCGCTCCACATGCTCCACCGTTCTCGACGCATTCGATAGGATCTATTTGATATTAGCTAGTAGTATATAAGAGCTATGTACTGCTGTAGTAGCTCAGGTTTTTCGCAACGACCAGCCTTTACACCTGTCACACACTGCGTGAAACTCCTTCGTGAGAGTACGTGACTTTCGCCACCCTCTCATATTTTTGACAGCTCCATTGGCTGTTTCTCTGCTTATTTCTATATCTCTCTCTCAACTACATCTGCGCTTTTTTCTTTAAATCTCTTTCTCTCTCTCTTCGTCGATCTCTGGAAAACCGAGGCTTGATCACCCAAGGCCACTCCGATTTCGACACTGTATCTTCTGTATACCTATTAGGATGTCTCGTTATGCCTTGTGCAGCCGCCGCAACACTGTTGCAACAGGGCCAGCCTTGCCAAGGGTGGAGAGTCCTTTATCTGAGTTATCTGGTGAGCTGTCCCCAGATATCCGTAATACTAAAATCCCAGCAGAATCCAGCACTGCAAGTGCTCAGGGCTCTGCTCCTGGTCTGGCTGTGAGCCGTGTTCCAGCGTCTGGCAATGCCGCACTGAGGAACCCTCCTTCTGCTCATGTACAAGCAGAGGAGGAGAAATCGTCTCCTTCTGACTCGGAGGATGATGAGGATGTCAGTTCCCAAGGGAATCTGACTGCTGCAGGTATTTCAAAGAAGAATTTGTCTCGTAGTAATGTAGAATATGATGATGAATCTGATACACGTTTTACCCCTCTATGCACCTCAGCCGTTCACTATCACTATGAGTGACTGACTGAGGTGTGTATACCATTAATATTATCTTCACCTACATATTTCTTATGCTACATACTTTTAGCTGTTCTATCCTCAACAGGTAGCATATCTAATATAGCCGTTCACTATCACTACGAGTGACTGACTGAGCTGTTCTATCCTCAACAGGTTCTGGGCTCCCGTTGCTTATCCCTGCTGGTCAAGAACACACTCGTATCTACCGAACGACTCAATAAACTGCACAGACTGTGCAAACAAAACTTTGTCTACCCCCTATAATGACGACTATCACCCACCAAGTCCTACCTATTAAACTGGACGATGACGAGAAATTCAATGGCGAGAACTGGGCAACCTTCGAAATGGTCATGTTGACCGAAGGAAATACCCGTGGCCTCGTCAACTACTGGGAGAATAAAGTGGCCATTCCAGGTACTACGCTCGCTTCATTACCAGCCACTCCTATCAACAGCCTCAGCCCTAACTTACTCGAATACACCCAACGTGAGAGCGTCGCACTTGCTTCCATCATTTGCAATGTCAAGGACATATTTGGCATTGGGATTGATCCCACCAAACCATCTCACATGGCATGGGACATACTCAAGACCCAATATGGCGCTTACTCGGACCTGGTCCGCAACCGCAGAGAGAAGACGTTGAAAGCTGTGAAGTACCAAGAGGGAGAGAAGGTCAGCAGCAATGGGGGATATATTGAGAAGATGCGTAAACTTCGAAAGGAGGCTAACGATGCAGGAGCCGGTATCAGCGACACGAGTTTCAAGACTACTCTCCTAGACTCATTCCCCGAGAGTTGGGACTCGGTCGTCAGCATGCTCTACGCTGAAAAAAACCTCACTGTCGTTATCGCATGCCTTATTGCCCATGGCGAACGAGTAGTCGGACGGAACTCGATCAATAACCCCTCGTCAACACAGGAGTCTAGTACCATACAAGCACTCCAAGCGTCGATCCAAGCGCTCATGCTCCAAGTCCAAAGCCTATCTTCGAAGAGATCCATGGCACCAAGGTCTGACAAATTCCACACGGCCAACGATAATTGTAAAGGCATGGGACATACCCTTGACGAATGCTGGAAATTAGGGGGAGGGAGACAGGGTCAGTATCCCCCTTGGTGGAAAGGAAAACAGGACGCACCCGTTCCGAGTTCTGCGAACCTAGCCACCACATCATCATCCAAGGCAGGCTCCGTCTATACAAATGTCACCGCACTGAGCGTGCACGTCAGCAACGAAACCTTGAAGTCGATTGAGGAGATCCTAGGGGCAGAAGAATCAGCGCTAATAGTCAATAACACTAGTCAAGAACTCGTAGACACCTCACTGTTGTATGGGGACTCTGGAGCATCCACCCACTTCATCCAAAACAAAGATTGCTTTTTCCATTATATGCTGCTGGGTGAAACATCAGGAACTTCATCAAAGGCTGGTGCTTCACTGAACATACAAGGGATCAGCAGCATCGCTCTGAAATCGTCCATATCAGGCGTGCAGAATATATTCACCCTCAGCAAGGCCCTACATTGTCCAGACGTATCTGCAAATTTAATATCCATTAGCAGGCTTGACAAGGAGGGATGGTTCGTCACCTTCGGAGGAGGCCAAGCAACCTTCATGGACCGTAACCGCACTCCACAATTCACTGCGACTATGGTAAACGACCTTTACACAATCAATGGGACATTACTGCACAACAAAGAATATACCGCCCTTACCGTGAAATCCTTGGAAATAGCAGTACCAATCGAGACGTGGCATATGCGGTTTGCGCATCTGGGAATTGACCGCATAAACGAGTTGCATAAAAGGGCACTGGTAGATGGGTTGGACATTGCGAAGGCAGAACGTGCTGACGGTAAATGTGAACCTTGCATTTTGGGGAATCAGAAAAGACGGCCGTTTGATGCCGACGTGGTGCCAGAAACAGTGGTGTTAGCGCGGGTGATGGTTGATATTTGGGGCCCAGCTCATGTCCGATCCATTGGGGGAGCGAAATATGTTATCGTGTTTGCTGATGATGCGACATCTCGGAGAACCCCATACTACTTATCGGATCGAAGGGCCGAAACCACAGTTGAAGCCCTAAACCAATTCACAGTTATGGCAGAATGCCAAACTGGTAAAAAGCTGAAGAAAATATGTTGCGACAATGAATTCCGCAACGAGTTGTGGAAGAACTGGGGGATAGAAAGAGGAGTGATCATTGAGTTTATGGCGCCTTACTCATCTGCAGCCAATGGGATGGCTGAACAGACACTGGGTATTGTCTTTGGAACAGTTCGAATTCTACTGCTAGAGGCGAAAATGTCCGACGGTTGGTGGGCCGAGGCATGTGACTATGCAATCAAAGCTGGGAATTTACTCCCATCATCACGGCACCCAGGGAAAGTACCGGAGGAAGAATGGAGCGGTAAGCGGCAGACAGTGGGTCATCTAAGAGTTTGGGGATCAACCTGTTATGCAAAGATTCCTGCAGCCAAAGGTCACAGCAAATTATCTCCACGAGGACAGAAAGGCCGGTTTGTCAGCTTGGCAGGGCACGGCACATACAGGATCCTGCTGGATGACATACCTGGCAACAATATCATCACATCTCGTGATGTCATATTTGAGGAACTCAGTCCTACGCGTACCGTTTCTTCTCGTGAGGGGGAGATCGCATATGATGACCTAGTTGAACCACTCAAAGAAACAATCGAGAATCACTCACAGCCACCGATCGATCCACCAAGTCCCGATCGATCTCAACCAATCCAATTGCCAACCGTACCTGCTGTTCCTGCACAAGCGCCCCCAATCCAACCTCGAGTCATCCCACAGCCTATACGACGTTCATCTCGCATACCAAAGCCCACCAAAGCATTACATGAGTCCAAGGAGTACACACAACGTGAGGAAACAGCCAAACAGCAAGGGAAAGACTGGGCCAACGATAACCTCGTTCCACTACTCCCTGATGAAGATGATGTAGAAGATATAGTGGCTCTCAAAGCATCCGAAATCAGTAATATCATTGACAGGCATGACCTTTGGGTACCAGACAACTACCACGAAGCAATGACCAAGGCGAGGATCTGGAAACCAGCCATGGATGCCAAAATCAGACGAATGGAAGAAAGAGACGTATGGAGGGTTGTTCCAAAGGAGCCATGGATGCACGTAATTGATACCAGATGGACATTCGACAAGAAGCTTGATGGAGACACCACGGAACTCATCAAACAACGCGCAAGACTCGTGGTCAAAGGATTTACCCAGATCAAAGGTCTACACTACTACGATTCATTTGCCGCTGTGGTCCGATACGAATCACTACGGATATTCTTCGCCATTGTCGCAGCTCACGCCCTGAAATTCTGGCTTATAGACTTTGTCGGCGCCTACCTGAATGCGGAACCTCAAGGAGAAAACTATGTCTCACTTCCACAGGGATACGAAGATGTTGTGACCAGAGACTATCCAAAAGGGGAGTACGTACTACTAATGATGAGAGCAATGTACGGGACGATGGATGCTGGGAACGCATGGTTTCACGAGCTCAACAACACCCTGGTGGCGCAAGGCCATAAACAGTCGCGAGCGGACCCATGCATCCGCCTTCTGAAGAATGGATCAGAACGAACGTACACGTGTACATACACAGACGATGTCTCTGGCGCATCAACATCTGAGGAGGAAGGCCAACGCGTCCGGAGGGATATTGGGAGTGTATACAAGATCAAAGACTTGGGGAAGCACAATAGCGTTCTTGGTATGACGGTGGAGTTTGATGAGGAAGCTGGTACCATCTCTTTGCATCAAAAGAATCTGATTTTGAAGATGCTAGAGAATTTCGGAATGGCTGATTGCAAACCAAAGGCTACACTGCTTCCTGTTGGAAGTCTGATGAACCTCAAGACACAACCCCAGCTGATTCCAAATGTGGACAAAGAATTCATGAGGGATAAAGATTACCACGGTGTACTCAGATCACTAAATCACATTGCCAATGGAACAAGACCCAATATTGCTTTTGCTACCAATTACCTCCAACGATACGCATCTGATGCTCGCCCTATTCACTGGAATCATGCTATGCATGTCCTTGCTTACTTGAAGGGAACCATCGAATATCGCATCACATACAATCGAAGGAATTCAGAGGACGATGGCCTAATGCCTGTTGGATACGTAGACTCGTCCCATGGTGATGATAGGACGATGGGGAAGTCTATGATGGGTTATGTCTTTACTATGGTGGGTGGTCCCGTTGCATGGAGCTCTCGGTCCCAAAAACGAGTCACACTTTCAACTTCAGAGGCTGAATACGTCGCTACAGTTCATGGGGGCCGTCAGTCATTATGGATGGGATCATTCTTAGATGAGATCGAGTTACTAAAGGACCGACCTTACCCTCTCAACTGCGACAACAATTCTGCTATTGGCTTAACACAGAATACCAAGGGGCATGGTAAGTCCAAGCACTTCGCTATGGACTACCACTGGATTCGCGACAGCATTCAACTTGGCGAATTGGATGTACGCTATATCGCCTCTGAGGATAATTTAGCCGACTTGTTTACCAAGAGTGTGCCTAAGCCGCGTGCAGCGGAATTACTGAGGAGAATGGGGATGACTAGAGTGTAGAGTCATGCATGATACGGGCGTAGGTTTCAGGGGGAGTGTCGAGGATTCAACCATAGCCCATATACGTTCATACTATTTCTTCTTTGAACTTACCTTCTATATATAGTTTTACAACCCCTTTACTTTCATTGGATATACCTATCGTTTTACCCCTCTATGCACCTCAGCCGTTCACTATCACTACGAGTGACTGACTGAGCTGTTCTATCCTCAACAGAACCAGGTCCGTGATGAGATCCAGGAATCACTTGATGGTCATCAGGACGAACCTGAACCTGAAACACACCATGAGGATGGATTCGCAAAGGTCAGAAAGTCTTCTAAGCGGACTAAAGCTTCTGGCAAGTCCAAGGCTTTGCGAACTAAGAAACTGGTTGGTAAGACTGGCCAGTATGATGTTCTCGAGGTTGAGGAAACTTCTGATGAAGATCCTGAGGATACTGAACTGAAAAAATATCAGAAAAAGCCTATGAAATCAAAGAAAAGGACTTCTAAGAAGAAGAATGTTCATAATCTTGAGCCGCTGGCAAGCGCATTTGATCGTCGGATGGAAGAGGTGGTTCGGAACAAGTCCAGAGCACCCTCAAGCAGTCATCACGGGAGCCAGCATGGCTCTACTCGTCCAACAGATCAGCTTCTGGCTGATAGCTTCTTAGCCAATGTTCTAAAAGTTGGTAAATCTAAGAAGAAAGCCTCACCGGAACGTAAACGGAAGCTCAATAGGAAGAAGAATGAGAAACGGAAGAGCAAGAGGCATGCTAGCTCCTCCGATTCAGATCCTTCAAGCTCTGATTCCTCTTCTAGTGATGATTCGGATTCAGATTCAAGCTATTCATACTCTTCTCCATCTGATAGTGATCCCTCAGATTCAGACTCGAGCTCTTCAGACTCAAGTAGTGACTCACCATCAGAATCAGGCTCTTCAGAAGCTTCAGACTCATTTCGTGATAGTCGCCATTATTGCCGCCACCGCTGAAGGCATGGATCTCATCGTCATCATGGCCACTGCCATAGGAGGCATAGATCTAGTCAGAAACGGATTATTAAGCCAATCCCTTCTACTCCATATGATGGTACTGCAGATGGCGAGAAGTTCCACTGCTTCACAATGGAAATGACTCAGTTCTGTAAAGAAGGTCAGGTCCCCAGAGACGAACAAGTATTCTTGATGTCACATTACCTGAAGGGTAAAGCCCTCTCCTTTTTCATCCAAAAGGTTTCTAAGAATCACACGGAATGGACATTATTGGACTTCTTACATGGAATGTTCAATGCTTGTTTCCCCCTGAATTATCGTAGTCAGCAACGTGATAAAATAAAGAGGTGCTATCAAAATGATTGTACCGTTTCAGAATACGTTTATGAGCTTGAAACCTTGTATGGACTTGTTGGTGTCACTAGCAAGCAAGAACGTGTCATCAAACTTTGGGATGGATTCCGCAAAGAGATGCAATGTGAACTACATCGTGCGAAACTGAATAAAGAAGTTCACAGTTGGCGTCGCATTGTTGAAGAAGCTGAACTAATTGAGATGGCTGACCTTGAAGCTGCACCTCGCATCAAGGAGAAGAAGCCATCACAAGGTGGTAACAATGGCAATGGTAACGGGAATAACGGAACCTTGTCAAAGAAGAATAAGCCTAATAATAACCACGGTAAAGGCTATTCTCACTATAAGAATGGACCCCAAAATGGTGGATCTGCTCCATCAGGACATTCTACAGGTCATAATCAGGCTTCATCATCATCCAAAGGAGGTTCGGGCAACAAACCTTCCAATGGAGGGCGTAATGGAGGAGGTAGCAAGCCTTCTACGTCACCTGGTTCTGGAAATAAAATGTCAGATGGCAAGAAAGCGGAATTAGTAGCTGCTAATAAGTGTTTCAACTGCGAGGAAGTCAGCCATATGGCTCGGAACTGCCCTCATGGCAATACGGTCAAGTCCAGTAATAAAAAGGGACCACCAGGAATTTCGGCACACAGCATGCACTATGAACTTGCAGAAGATCTTCATGAGCTTGCTGAGACTACGGAAACAGCAGACTACATCTCAATTGGTATGATGTTCATGCCTGATGAAGAGGATAGTCAGTTACTACCTGAAAACTCGGACAATGAAAATGTCCCAGACCTTGAATCAGTCTCGGAAACAGATGAATCAGAAAGTTCAGACTACGAAACTGACAGCGAAGAGGCATCGCAACCCGGAAATGAGGCTGAACCTTCAGCCGTTAGCCCTGATAATTCACATGAGTCAGAATTAAATGATCTGGAAGTGTTCATCAGTGATTTTGGAAGCATAGATTGCAATGAGGCCTCACCAGTTCCCGGAATTGAGAATTTCGGACTCCAGTGGACTGAGGAAGATGCCTGTTCACAGGATCACGATGGCGAACCATTGTACTGCTGGGCAGATGACACTAAGGAGGTCTTTGGGTATCTGGAAACAGTGTATTCTGTTAGCCACTAACTCTTATCGACTTAGATCAACCAAGGATCGCCACTCGCACTTCGGTGGATGATGAACTCGGAGGTCAAAGGGGATGATATAGAGTGAGCGACAAACTAGATAGTTCGCGAAGTCGTGAGCTTTGAGTTAGGTAGATTAAACCTTAGCCGAAGCTGGGGTTTAGTCCAGCTGAGGCACTTCTTAAATACACGATGCCTAAACTAAAAATAGTACTGTGGGAACTGTTGGGGAGCAGTGAGCTCTCATCGGTTTGGCATGTTTCGTCTGAACAATGATACCTTTACCATCACGGATACTGAATCAGAACATGGTGAACTCACAATTTTGGCAGCCTTGCTTCGAAATCCGAAGTTCTGGATTGGTGCATGGTATGCGAAGCAACGTGCAAGGCTTCTTGCACTTCTGTTTGACTCTGCGAAGTGGTTTAGCAAGTTCTCAGAACTTGGAGATGCTCTCACGCAAGGCTTACACTTTGTACTAAGCCACGGCATTAGCTCTTATCCCAATTTGAAGGAATTGGGCTTCAACGAGAACCAAGTCTCACCCTATGACCGGTTCAGTGTGAGCCGAGAAGCTCAATCAAACAAGCTTACTGTTGAAGATCACTCAAATCTTGTGGTGCTTCAGATTGATGCTGCAAGACTTGAAAATCCGTACTTTGATGCAATTGGTTGGCTATCAAAGAACTTAAAGGCATTCGTAGCTATGCAATTTGAGTCGTTCCTCCTGGATGAGCTTCGCTTTGAGAAGCTGAAGCGCACTGAGGCTATCAAGGTTAGATCAGAGCAATGGCGACTTCAAAGAATGGGAAACATACTTGTTGACACTCTCGAGACAAAGCTTCATGAGAGCCAGCCATACCCTGGAGATAGCTCTGATCCTCATGGTCACCTTCGGTTCACTGTGTGGGAGTCTAAGGAAGATTGCATGATTAAATTCATTGATCATGACCGAGGACTAGGAGGAGAATTACCTATCTCATGGGTATTGGACCCTCAGTTTAGTCCCAGAGAGTACTGGGGAAGGCAACTGGCTATGTTCAACCACATACCAGCCTTCCAGAACATGGATTACCCTCAGATGGTGTAACGAGCATGCCGATGGAAACCCGACTTCCACTCAACCCAACAAACCACAGCCCGGAATCCTATGGATTCCAATTCCCAGTTTCTATTTCATATTCTATTTCATATTCCATTTTATATTTCACTTCTCCATTACAATTTATCAATAGCCTGACATCGGTAGCGAACATGTCATCGGACCCCATCAGCTACCGACCAGTAGAATACATCCTCCGACAACCCTAGAATGTAGACCACTCCAAGTAGGAACTAGATCGGACTCCTAACTAGTATATAAGCCTTAGAATTACACTGTAGATACTCAGTTCGAATATCAACTTGGTTCAGCCCAATCTCTCTCTCTCTGACTCTAAGTCTAACTCTCGTTCTCCAGTCCACGGAACTCCGATCCGTTGGACTTATCTTTTACCTTGTCTCTGCCACTCCGCGGACTTCCGTCCGTATCCATCTTAGGGCTCCGGCTCAGGGGTGACGTTGTTAATAGCTTCGCCTATGCCCGACGCATCCCACGGCATTCCGCTACGTGCACTTACTGCCGCAATCCTATTGGCACGATCCTAACAGATGGGCCATCCACTAGCTACTGCGGTTTGAAAATCCTTGACTAGACATGTTCCGTTTATCAAGGACTCCGAAAATCTGGAAGAGGTATATTCAGTATATCATTTATCCTCACCCCAGAAAGCCCTCACAGAAATATATCATTGAGGATATCCGTCACGAGTTCAAAACGTCAGTACCTATCAAGTATCTGACTAACCCGAACTTTGACCTGCCAAATTGGTACCGGAAAAAGCTAAATAATGCCTACGAAACTCTGTTACAATGGCTACAAGGCCCTGTTGAATACGAGTTTCTTACCCACATGTTTACGCAGTCCACGGAAATGACAATGTTTGAGAAGGAACTTGATTCCATGGTTGCAGCAGCTGATAACTATTTGCATTTGATGAATGGCAACCTGCATTGGGAAGAACGGAATGGCTATGCTCATGTTATAAGCATAGCGGGAGTCCAAATCGAGCCCAAGACTTACCCCACTGTCCAGCGCCACGCCTCGGTTGTGAAAGACATCGGCCATGTGGTGCCTTGACCTCTTGTTATTGTCGTCGACATCAATGGAAAGCCTTGCCGAGCTTTGGTTGATACCAGCTCATTGGGAGACTTCATGTCTACTCAGTTAGCAGATGAGCTGAAGGTATTCAAGACATACCTTCCATCACCTATTCCTTTGCATCTCACAGTCCAGGGATCTCATTCGAAGATTCTCTGTGGGACAAAGGTTCAGTTCAAGTATCAGAGCATCAAAACAGAGCATTACTTTGACATCACGAACCTCTCTGGATATGATTTGGTCCTTGGTACACCTTGGCTGTATCAGTATAATGTTCGCGTTTGCTTTAATCCTTCATCTATTGAGATTGGAAGTGACATGGCCTTGCCTATGGTGGGTGATAACATTAGCCAGGTTCGGTCCCAAGCTATGATGGTTAGTGAGGATGCACTCGAGCAAGTTCGCACAGAGCTTCAAGAGTATGCGGCCCCCATCTGCAAAACAGCTTTGGAAACACCATTGCCACCCTTACGTGCAATTAACCATGAGATACCCTTGATTGACAAGCACAAGGTATATCCCTGGAGGCCGTCTCAGTGTCCCGAGGCCTTCCATTCACAATGGGATCAAAAACAAAGGGATTACTTATCCTCAGGTAGGTGGAAACTTACTACCTCAGGGAATTCAGTACCAATGTTACTGATTCCAAAAGTAGGAAAGCAAAAACACTTACTCTGGACTGTCGTCGACTTGCACGCATGCAATGCCAACACTCGCAAGGTGTCAGCACCTCTCCCGAGCATTGAAGGGATCCTGCGTCGTGTTGCGAAGTGCAAATATCGAAGCATTATTGACAGCAAGGATGCCTATGAGCAAATCCGAGTTGTTCCTGAGCATGTTGATAGAACTATGGTTACAACGCCTGACGGAAATATGGTCAGTCTCGTTCTCCAGCAGGGTGATTGTAACGCACCTGCAATGTACCAAGCGCTGATGAACCATATCTTCTTGCCCTACATAGGTGTCTTCATGGAGGTATACCTAGATGATGTTATTATCTATTCCAACACAATTGAGGACCACGTTAAGCATGTTAAATGCATTATTGATGTCTTGAAGTGAGAGCAACTATACTTGAGTGCTTCGAAACTGAATTTCTTGCCAAAGGAAATGAAAGTACTCGGTCGTATTATTGATGATAATGGTATACATATGGATCCCGACAAGGTGGACTCTGTAATCAACTGGAAGACTCCTACATCAAAAGGATTATTGTCAGGATTTCTCGGAAGCATAGGATATCTCACAGATGACTTACCTCGCATCTGTGGCCCTATGGGAATCCTCCATGGCCTCACAGGCTCGACGGTCCCATTCCATTGGTCCTACACTGAACAGTGAGCCTTTGATGAGATCAAGGAAATCGTTGAGCATCATCGTAACCACAGCCGAGTGCCATTAGACTACTCACCTGAGCACAAACCCGTCTGGATGGTCACCGATGCGAGCTCCGCCAGCATCACAGGCTACGTCGCACAAGGAGATGAGTGGCAGAAGGCCAAAGTTGCAGCCTTCTACTCAGCGAAGCTTAGTTCGGCACAACAGAACTATGCAGTTCACGAACTGGAGATGTTAGCAGGTCTTGAGACGATGTTGCGTCATCGGGATATCCTACAGGGAGTTCATTTCACTTGGATAATGGATCATAAGGGGTTGATTCACCTTATGAAGCAGAAAGACCTAACAGGAAGGCAAGCACGTTGGTTAGAAAAGATGAGCACGTTCAATTTCGAGATAGTATACGTACCTGGTGAATCCAATGTCCTCTTGGATGCTCTCTCATGCATATACACCAACGACGCCCCTGGTACTGTCTGCGCACGCTCGGAATACACTGATCATGATGATAATGTCAGTATGGACCATCTAAACAGTCATGGAATTACCATACCATTGCTGGCAGGTCTGGAAGCCTTTGCAGCACGTACAACTCGTTCCAGGGCACTCCCTAAACGATCCAACGCTGACACTGGGCATCCAGAAATGTCCTCTGAGTTCGCAAAGAGGATGAAAGGCCATGTACATGTTGTCGGCCCTAGACGCGCACAGGAGGGTGGGAGTACCGAAGATTTGACCTCATCGTCATCCACTACGATCCACAGTAGTCCTAAATGAGCTAATGAACCAAAAACACGGTCAGGAAGCAATGGAAAAGAGCAGGAAAAGCTCACCATCAAGATCCCTGCAAGGCCAAGCCCTAGCAGCATGGGGACAGCCCAGAGCTCCAATCCACCACTTGTAGGACCTTCAGCAAAGGTCTACAGAGGCCCTAGGACAGATGAGGAGCCTGAACGAAATCAGGATGGCAGTGGATCTCGAGAGCAAGAGGGAATCAATGCAGAAAGTGCCAGCAAAGTAAATTCCCATGATCCGGAAATTTCCCGTGCTGACCCAGACTTGACTGGGGCAACATTGCTCAATTCCATTACCTCGCTCAATGGCCTTGACTTCGAAAAAGCTATTCAACATCGCTATTCTGATGATCCTCTCTTCAAAAGAGTAGTAGAAAACCCGGAACACTTCGCAAACTTCGAGTGGAACCAGGATACAGGCCTTTTGTACCTCAAGAAGGATGATGATAGACTTCTCTGCATACCTCGCATCCTTGTAAATGGTCGTACAGCTCAAGAAATCATTATTTCGGAAGCTCATTCAATTCTAGCTCACCTTGGGGCAAGCAAAACATTGGATTACCTTCGCCAGAGTGTGTGGTGGAAGGATATGGTTTCGGATGTGAAATCGTATTGTGAGTCTTGTCGTACTTGTAAGATGAGCAAGCCTAACAACCAGAAGCCTTACGGCTTGCTGCACCCTCTCAAGGTTCCGTCGTATCCCTGGGAGGCTATTGGAATTGATTTTGTTGGGCTGTTACCGGATTCTAAAAATCGCGATGGTACATTTGACTCAATAACTGTTATTATTGACCTATTTACCTCAATGGTACACCTTGTTCCCTGCTGTACAACCTACACTGCCCGCCAAGTGGCTGAACTGATGTTTGAGCATGTCTACAAGCACCACAGAATGCCATGACAGATTATAAGTGACCATGACTCACTGTTCACTAGCATCTTTTGGAAGAGGCTACATGAGCTTACAGGTACTCAGCTGAATATGTCCAGTGCGTATCACCCTCAGAGTGATGGCTCTACGGAACGGGCTAATCGTACCATTACCCAGATGTTACGGCAATGTGTTGACTCCACTCAGAAGGATTGGGTGTCAAAACTGCCAGCTATTGAGTTAGCGATGAACTGCGGCAGGTCTGAGACAACAGGATATGCCCCGTTCATGCTCAATACTGGACACATACCCCGATCCATGATATGGAACTCGAATACGAAGAATGAGTATCCCTCCGTCCGAACGTTTGCTCGATTGCGGCATTTAGCTATCATGTCAGCTCACGATGCAATTCTTGAAACTCGGGTGAAGCAAACTCGTATCGCAAATCAGAAATGACATTTCAAACCTTTCCATGAAGGTGATCTGGTATATGTATCCACCCAGAATTTGAAGTTTGCTAAAGGTCTAGCTCGCAAATTAATTCCAAAGTATATCAGGCCCTACAAAATTTCAAGGGACTTCGGAAATCACTCATTCCGTGTAGAGCTGCCTTCGAGCTTCATCCAGAGAGGAGTACATCCAGTATTCCACTCCTCCTTGCTTCGGATTCATGTTCCTAATGATGATCGCAGATTTCCAGGACGTCTTGATACTCAAATCCAAGAGACTCCAGAAGCAGAACCTCAGTGGAAAATTGAACAGATTCTATCGCATCACGGCGCTAAAGATCATGCCGTATTTGAAGTTAAATGGACTACTGGTGATATTACGTGGATGCCCTACGACCAGCTCGTCGGACTTGGCAGTCTTGCTGACTATCTTGACTTGCTAGGTTGTGCATCCATTGGTAACCTACCGATGGGGCGTTCACCACTCCCATCAGATCCAGAACAGTACAGGATTTCTGTGAGCTCCATCACATTTGATTTTGAGTCTCCTAGGAGGATAGAAAAGGGTACGCAAAGTTGTGTGAATTTCCCCACACCTGTGCTCCTGCTTCCCCATCATTTCCCACTACACTATTCTCCCTCTAGGTCCATCACCACTGCATTCCCACTGTCCATGCCCAGTGAACATAGACCCCGTGGCAAGAAGGGCTGCAAACCCCCTGCTTACCTCCGTCCCTTGCTCACTACCACTCCCACTCTGGCAATTCCGCTCCCACCAAGGGCATTCACTGTCTGCAAAAATCGCAAATGGTTTGATGTTCATGAAGCCCCAGGCTCTGGTTCTTTTGGAGGCCTTGTTTCTCAGGTTCATGCTATGCACATGCTCAAATGCATTGAGCACAACAACCTTCTCCGACGTACTCATGCCAAGGATGGCATTTTGGAGTGCAGACAGATCTGCTCTGAACCCATTGCTTATGATGCAATCACTGCCTCATTCAATGCGGGTTCTCAGACCGAAAAATTCATTGAATGGGTCAAGCCCAGTCCCACCAATCCTAATGGACCTAAGGGCTACACCCTCGCACATCTCAATTCCCCATCTCCTACCAGCAAAGAGCTTCACATCGACATGAAGTTCCTTTTCGACCCTCGCCAGCTCAATATCCCTGGATATGTTATTGTTCCTGAATGCAAGTACAACAAGACTCGGTTCCTCGGCCATCAGATGCTCTTCCAGCATGAGACTGCCAAGGAAAAAGCTATCCAGTGTCATCTTAATAAGAAGGCTGGATTAATGTGGGATGAAGATTTCGAGGATCACTATGCTGCTGCAGGAGACTCGCTGGAGGGATTCCTCTCAGATGATCTCCCCGAGTTCATTGAGGGCAGCGCAGGATCAATCGATGCAGATGGAGACCTGGATCCTGATCACAGAAAGAGCATTGATACCGACAAGGATGGTTTGCTCTACTACATTGATAAGGAGGGCGACAAAACGGATGCAAATGGAGATTCCACCATGAGGACTGCCCGCAATTGATTTCGTGATGTCCTTTTACTTTATACATCCTTTCATTAACTTTCCTTGCTTCATTCAAAGATATTACACTCGTTTATTTCTTACTCTACCTATAGTGCCCAACTTCGTTGGACAGGAGGGCATATGTAACGAGCCAGCCTTTGGCCCAGTCCTTACCCTTCATTTCTCCCCCTTGTTGTCGCTCCACATGCTCCACCGTTCTTGACGCATTCGATAGGATCTATTTGATATTAGCTAGTAGTATATAAGAGCTACGTACTGCTGTAGTAGCTTGGGTTTTTCGCAATGACCAGCCTTTACACCTGTCACACACTGCGTGAAACTCCTTCGTGAGAGTACATGACTTTCGCCACCCTCTCAAGTGCCCCAGGTATGTGACAGGTGGTCATTCAATGCTGTCTGTCTTCACTCACTGTTCCTCAGACCATCACACAGCTGCTAAGGGATCGATCACTCAACTACAAACAGATTGACTCAGGTGCGTGCTATTGCAGACATCAATATGGGTTGTTCAAGTGACTGGTATCAGGCCACTGATAATCACCTGTTTGAGGATACCATTACACCAACAGACAGGAATGAACAACAGACAGGATTGACCATGAGTGTTGCCAATGGTTGTTAGGCACCTTCTGAGCAGCAGGATAACAGTTGGGTGTGGCTGCAATACAGTTTACATTTGAAATGCGGGAATCGACTCTGAACCTACAAAAACAAGAGCAGAGCCCTGGCCTAGAGCCTGTTGATGACCTAGTTGTTCCCTCTGTGGACACTTCATTTGAAATTGTTCCAGTTCAAGACTTGATGAATGGTTTGCAATGGGCAGGTTCATTCAAAGAGAGTGGAAGGGGTGGGAGTGAATCTGGTATGGAGTGAACTGGGATTGTCAACACAGCGCACTGATTCATTTCATTGTTTCCAGAGAACATGAGCTCGTGGCATGTAAGGATAATGGTCATTCCCCACCATTCCCTGAAGCAGCTTCAAACAACAGCAGAGCTTTCACAGATTGAGTATGACAGCTCATTGTATGGGATGCTCTTGGGACATACCTCCAATGCAAAGAACTGTGGAACAGGGACTTTTAAGATTGCTTGGAAGGATATTTTGGAGGTCCCCAACGGTGGTAACATTGTGCCAGCATGTTTACAGGGTCCAGTGTGTTACAAATGCCCATTTGTGAAGGGATCGGAGGACAAAATTGAACCCACCTCATCTGGCACATACAAAAGGTTCCCAAAGGTTATGGAGATGAAGGTGATTGAGAAGGAGGTGATGTGTTCTCTCTGGTGCAATGCAATCTTAAAGTTTTCCTATATCTGGATGCTGTTTGTATGGCACATCCAATATGACAAACTTTATTGGAAGGTTTTCATCTCTGACTTCCAGGGTGAGTGCAACATTAGTATGGTCACACCATATGGAACTGATGTTGTTGCAAAGGAGTGGGCCTGGTTTTGACAGATTCACAGGTTATGATGAGTCCTGAGTGAGTCCATGAATGATTGTCACATGAGAGGCTAACGTAGATGCAGATTGGGTGACAATGACATGTTTGGGGAGGGCAACTTGCTCAAGGCTTTCAGTCACTTTCCAAATGATCACAAATGTAACAAGTGGTGTGATTGGTTTGGCTTAAAAGAGCTAGGAGAAGAACTACATTGCACTGGAGGTGAAGGAGGCACAGAATAAATTCTTTTTCAAACATGTTAACTAGTGTATTTAATATATGTGCTTAGAACAATCAAAGGGCTGCTTAAGTGTGGCTTAACTTTGTATTTGGTGGAGCCCAAATTGTGTGTCATAATGGGAAAGATCAATGTGAGTGGGTTGAGTGAACAGTGGAAAGTGCTGGGATTGGCCAACTAGTGAAAAATAGTAAGGTGTGACAACTAATTCTGTGACCATGATTCTGAGCTTGGAATCACAGTCATAGGATTGGTAATCAGTTATAGTCACATATGATGGAAACAGATGATTGTGTCCATATGTGTAAATAGGCCTTTAAAGCTTGTGTTATGGGAATGGCAGAACAGACAATGGCAATGTGATGCCTGAGCAACTTATGCAGGGACTAGGATCCTCCTAGTGCAGTTACAAGGATCGAGGTCTTCAAAGAACATTTCAGCATGACACTTAGGTGAAGACCAGATTCTTACAAGTGTCTTCTGTTCAGGCCATGGTAATACAATGTGGCACAGCACTCTCTCACTCTCCCAAACACTCTCGTACCAGGCAGGTAAGCTTGTATGATGGCTCTCTCATTCACTCTCTTTGTCCTGTTCTCACACGGGTGTAGTTTTGTCTGTTGCCCTCCCTGCCTTCATTAGTGGGTCTCTCTTGGAGCAACTTTGACCTTTGTCATACAAGTCATTGGACCTTTCATATGGGACAGATTGCTCTCTACTACAGGCACATGTACACTTTTCATGGATTTCCCTCATGTAGTATCTACTGTCTAAGACACTAGGTAGATGATAATCAATGTTTTGGGACATTTCCAGAGAACTGATTTTGGCTACTAGCACAGTTCTAAGCTGCTGCAGCAATTGAAGTATCCTAAGGCCCAACAAGGCCTGTGATAGGCTGCAATGGAGGGGTCGGTTGCAGCTGTGAAGATAGAAACCCAGTTTTGAAGGAATATGTAATATACTGTTGTAGTTCTGTACAGTCATGAGATGGCTGCATTTTCACATGTGCTGGGACAATGCTATGTTCTATTTACTTATGCAATCTCACATGTCTTGTTAGTTTAATGGTCATCTCTGCTGATGTGGCATATGATGTCTGTCCAAGACAATTTATAAACCTTCTTTTAGCTGGTTCAAATACCACTCCACACTATTATGTTTTTCAAGTTGCTGAAAACTTTTTGGTTTTCACCTTCTCTGGTAGGATCAATTGTGGATCTGTTACTGAACTTAGACAGCCCCATATACCTGCAGTGACTTTTCACTAGCTGTCATATGATGCTAAGTTTCCTAGATGAAAAACTCTCAGAGGTAAAATTCCAGTTACAAACTGATAATTTACTAAACTGGCATATCAAACCCTAATCTTAGATTCTGTAAGGGATAAGCATGTGTCTTACATAAGTTACAATTTTATGATTGTCTTATGTTTATATGCATACTCCTAAGACATAAGTGCATTATCTTTATATGATTAGTTAATCTGGTTCCTGTAACGAGCATGCTGACGGAAACCCGACTTCCACTCAACCTAACAAACCACAGCCTGGAAACCTATGGATTCTGATTCCCAGTTTCTATTTCATATTCTATTTCATATTCTTTTTATATTTCACTTTTCCATTACAATTTATCAATAGTCTGACATCGGTGGCGAACATGTCATCGGACCCCATCAGCTACCGACCAGTAGAATACATCCTCTGACAACCCTAAAATGTAGACCACTCTGAGTAGGAACTAGATCAGACTCCTAACTAGTATATAAGCCTTAGAATTACACTGTAGATACTCAGTTCAAATATCAACTTGGTTCAGCCCAATCTCTCTCTCTGACTCATAGTCAACTCTTGTCCTCCAGTCCATGTCACTCTGATCTGATGGACTTATCTCCCAATTCTTCCCTATTGTTCCTCAGACTTCTGTCCATACTCATCTTAGGGCTTTGGCTCAGGAGTGATGTTGCTAATAGCTTTGCTTATGCCCGACGCATTCCACAGCATTCTGCTATGTGCACTTACTGCCACAAATCCTATTGGCACAATCCTAACAGTTCTATTGAATTGAGCAGTGAGTTCTGTAGCAATGCACTTCCCTAGGTCCAATTACTATAGATGGCATTTTTGAAATTCGGAATGATATATGTCTGAGGTGTGACTGTTAGGCTTTCTCTATGGGTTAACTTGCCACCCATGGTGCAAGTACTTGATACTTACATGAGTACTTATGAGTACTTACTGACTATATACATATATATACAGTGAATGACAGTGATGATGATGTTGGCAGCATGTGGAATGATGGAATGGGGGGTCATGCTTAGGATCATCTGGAAGGTATTGAAGAGGGCTTTCCAATGCTCCAACAGTGAAGGAAAATGGTGAAGACATGACTAAGATATGGGGAAAACAAAATGATGGCTAAATTGGACAGTGATAGGAATGATAAGGGAGCAGTGTCTTGAGATGATAATGGATAAGGGAGATTAAAAAGTTGTCAGAACATATCAAAAAAGAGCTTTAAGACAATATCAGACATGTAGGGAAGCACCCAACTGAGCCTAAGATAACTTGAAGATGTGTTACGGTTTATTCTTTTCTTTTCTTTTCTTTTCCTTTCTTACGTGTTCACGCTTATGCTATGGTGCGATTCCTATTGGACATTCTCACGGTACTATTCTTAGGTTACCAAACGTGTATTTAAGTAGAGCCTCAGCTGGTCTAAACCCCAGCTTCGGCTAAGGTTTAATCTACCTAACATCGAACTCCGTGTTTCGTGACTATCTAAGTTCGCGGCTGGCTCTCTTCCTTCGCCTTTGACCCCTCTTGTATCGTCCACCGAAGTGCGAGTGGCGATCTTGAGTTGATCTAAGTCGATAAGAGTTAGTGGCTAACATTTAGCTGAAGCTCGACATACGTTGCTCAGCGCCACGTCCGAGAACGAATGCTGCCCAACCTCTTGAAGACATTCCCACTTGAACCAACGGTTATACTGTTGCTCAATCTCGTTCCTTTTTGCGATACCAAGCGGTTATACTGCTGATCGTAACAAAGCGAACTCTTACCGACGAACCGATCCCCAATCGCTTGACCAGAAGAGGTCACTGCCGTGCGTTCGAAAGGACAACCTCGTGGTTGTTAGCATATTGCAGGTGGACCAACGGAAAAGCGCTCCCTACAAAATTCATCCGATACACTTCATTGTCGCAGTAGTCCTTTGGGTTACGCCCTTTGACCTACTGCTTCAAGCCGCCGTCATCGCCTGGATCATTCCCTACATCATTAACGACCCAATCTTCGCAGTCTTAGTGACTGTTCTTCTTACCCTTACGCTCATTCGAGTCTGTATCGCCGCACCACTCCTAGCGGGACTGCTAGTAGCTCTGTACGGTGCATACGTTCCTCTTGTCTGAGACAACACAAAGCCCTTCCCTATAGCCCTAAAGTCAGCATCATTGTTAGCAGTCATACTGTTAGCCTTGACTGACCCCTCTTTTGACGACGATACACCATTGATGACCGGCTCCAACTACGAAGCCGACCTCAACCTAATTATCGTGACCCTTGCCACCCTGACCATTCTCGCCCTAACCGTCGTATGGTCCATCCTTACCATAGGCAATTCAGGAAAATAAGCCTGCGAACGGATGCCCTTGTCCGACGCCATTCCCGTAATCTCCGCCGTTTTTATTCTCTTTTTCTTGTCCATCTCCTTGTACCAGATCCACCGGTGCTGTCGCCAGCAGAGACGAGTGCGTGCACAGCTACCGTTCCACTACGTACCTGCAACCCCGGCCTATCCGCCACCAATAATCTTCATCCCTGCGGCCTCGCAACAAACCCTTCACGATGGCCGACCCATCACACCCAGAGGACCTGGAGGGTCCCTTTACACCTCGTCGCGATCCAGCTCGCGATCCTCAGAGTCGAGCACCGACTCCTACAGAAGCGACACCGCAGAGTCCGACGACTCCGTCGACATCACAGATACCCAGGGGGTACTCCTCGACCGAGGAGACTCGCCCCTACCAGGTCTCTTCGACGTCTCTCCAATTGAAGGCAAGTCAAGCACCGACGGAGCCAGAAGACAAGGCACCAGGCATCTGGTCGCGGGCGAAGAAAGCCCTGATACTGAGTACGAGGGCGACGAGCTCACCGACCTCGAAAGGGTCAGACTCGAAACCATCCTCAACGACCTCTACCCGGACGAGGAGGAAGATGCCACCTATACCGGAGACAGCTGGAGCGGGCGCTCTCAGCACGCATGGACAGACGCAGAGTGGGGAAGCGAGAAAAGAAGATATGGGAAGGGAAAGGCCCGAGATGACTTCGATGCAGATTCCGGAGAGCTTGGCCTCGGAGCCTCCGCGGCTACCACCCGTCCAATTGACCCACACTTTGTTCCAGAGTCCTGGCCAATCCATAGGGGCCCACCAGTCGCCTGGTACCCTCACTCCAGTTGGATCTACGCAGAGCCAGGGGAAAAGGCTACTGTGGCCAGAGACCCGACCGAGTCAGAGTCCGACCAGGTCTCTGAAAGGACCGAGACCCCTCTGCTCACTCCCCCCGTCTCCGCGCATGAGCCGACAGATGGGGAGCTTTGGAGCGAGTACCCCGACTACGATGCAGAGGAACTTGGAACAGTTACCGTTTCCGAGCGACTCACCGGAGTCTCCAATTGGGAGCCGTCGGTCCCATCGAGAGCCTTCGCCGACCCCGTCCCTCTCTCTCAGCATCCGTGGCCGCTCCTTTACCACACGTACATCGAGTCCCTCGGAGTCCCTCGAGCTGCCAGGGAGTCCCCAGAGATCGAGGCCAGAATGGAGCGAGGAAGAGCGCATGATGCACGCATCCGTAGAGCAGAAGAAGACGCCCTCCAAGGACCCGGAGGATGGTGGGACTTACCCCTCGAGCCCGACGCCACTAACGCTGAGGTCGAGAACAGGATACGCGCCGCCGCCGTCCGATATACCGGGGCCGCCCGTCGAGCAGGCACCGACTTGGAAACCCGAAGAAGAGCCTGGAATGCCTACCAGGCCGAGATCACTGACCCCGACTCCGACATCGGGCGATGGAGGAGAAATCGAGAAGTCGACCGCCTTGCCCGAGAGAGGAAGGAGGCCGAGAATGCCAAGTCGGCCTCCCAACCCGGCTCTGGAACCGACGGTGATGGCAGCGGTGAGGCAGGTCCTGCTTCAGGGGGCAGTGCCTAGGCCAGTAATCTTCGACCTATTACCGTGGCACGGACTTTACGAAATTATCATGGAAGACATGGAGAAGGATCCCCAATGGCTATTCACAGAGGCAGGGGAAGACTACCGACACGTGAAGCAGATGGGCGATGTGTACCTGATGAAGAACATCCTAGAAGTGGAGACCTGGCATCGAGCCGCGGAGGTGTGGAATCTAGTGAACCCCGACGTTCCCCAGCCCGGGTGTGAGCCCTACAAACGACCTCAACCAATGCCGCACCCCGTCGATTCCTCGACCTTCTTCCCCGAAGGATTCTTCGGAGGAGCAGGGGGAGACGACGACGACTACGCGGACGCGGGTGCGGGACCCTCGAACCCGGACAAAGGAAAACAGCCCGCGGTTCCGCCGCTACCGCCAAAACCGCCCAGATATCCGGACCCCGTGGGATATCCGCCCCCAGGGGAAAATCGGAACTTGCGGTCACTCTCCCGACCACCTAAACCGCCTGCACCCCCGCACGTACCCTTGCCTCCGGACCCGATTCCCCCGTGGCAGCTGGCCCCCGGCGCGGGTAAATAACCCCTGGAACGACGTTAAACCCAAGCTGGTGACCCAGCCCGAATACTTCACCGGGGTCTCTTCAGACATCATCCGGTTCCTCCATCACTGCGAAGTCTACTTCGCGGTATTCCCCATGTATTATACAATGAACGACCAGGGGCACAACCCCTACCGCATTACGTTCGCACAAGGGTACTTACGGGGAAACGCGCAGCAGTGGTGGGTCGACCAATATTACCGATATCGAGACCCGCAGGGTCATTGGAGATTCCCCACCTGGGCGGAATTCTCCCACGACCTTACGCAGGAATTCCGCGAAGTAGCAGAGTTAACAATATGGAAGGCTGAATGGAAGAAGATTCGCCAATCGGACTTCAAGTCCGCGGTGGAGTTCTTCGCGAAATTTGAACGATTGGCTCACAAGTGCGAGGAGTTCGGGGACGAGAAGCAGATGTTTGAGGCCGTCGAAGCGGCAATACGCCCAACGGTGCGCAACACGGTTATGCATGGGGACAATGAGTGCCCCACAACCTATGCCGAGTGGAAGGCACGAGTGTTGCGTATCGACGCCAATTATCGTTACGGAGTAGCCCAGGGCTTGGGCAGTAAGTCCTCCCAGAACCAAGGCAGTTCTGGTCGAGGCAACCAATCAGGACAAAAGGGAAGCAGATCAGGTTCTAGTGGCGATAAGAAGGATGCCACGGGAACGACATATGGAGGTGCCGGGCAGCCGATGGAGATCGACAAGTTGCGAAGCGACAAACGATGCTTCAAGTGTGGCAATACTGGGTGGAGCCGGGACCATAAATGTCCAACGGACAAATCGAAATGGCTTCCCGTCAAACTTCCACCTCGTAAAAAGCCCAATGCCCAACGCCTTCGCCAATTGCTCGCTGAAGCCGAAAGAGAAGAAAACGGGAAAGAATCCAAGGTTGAGGAGGTTAAAGAGGGGAAGGAGTCGTCAAAAGACGAGCCGGCGTCGAAATAAGCGATTCGACGGCGTCGGCAAAGGACTTAGTTGCTACTGGTGCACGCTCATGTACTTCTAGTCGGACTTATACTACATATGTAGGTACTCCTTATGAACAATATACCAACTTTTTCGCCGTGTTACCAGTTGAAGAAACTAAGGACAGTGAATCGCAAAACAACAACGGCGTAGGAGGGGATTTCCACCACTCTGCACAGCCTGCGCCTAGTACAGAACCCCTAGGGGCTGTCCGAGCTCAGGAACCCCCGGCTCACCGTACAGGGAAAGCCCCTCGAGGGCAGAGCCCCCTAGGTCGAGTCCCAACTGCACCCCAGACGTGGGGAGGTCACCCCGGAGAGGGAGAAAGGTCGTCAGCCCAACCCGCTGGGCCTGCGTCTCCGTCTGTGGAGCCGTCTGTTCCAGCGGGATGCGTCGGAAAAGCAGCTGAGGCGATGAACTCGGACGACCACCCTCACCCAGTAGCCCTTACATCGGCAAACAGTGAGGACCTTTCGAGGAAGCCAATATGTGTGCCCCCGCGAAGGGTAGCCCGAAGTACCGCTGGGTCTAGGAAGAGCAGTAAGTATGGATCCAAGGTGGAGGTTACAACGCCGCGCACAAGCGCCCGTGGCCAGGGCCGAACACAGGGCAGCGAGCCCTCCTCCACCGCCCCAAATACCAAAGGCGCCCAAGTGCCGCCTCGGGACCTTTCTCATCCCGGTGACCAAATGCCACTTCGGGGAAAGACTCTTTCGGTTTCGTTAGAAGAAGTAGAAGATGAGGAAGCCCACTTACGGTCCGACATTCCGGTCGTGACCCCAAGACGCGCGCCTTCTCCCGCTGTCTCGCTTACCGCGACCCCCCACGACAAGAAGATTATCCCGGACATGTACTACGAACCTCACGGGATACTCTGGACCCGCCGCGCGCTACGCATTGCCCGAGGGGATGCAGCGGCGAGAGCCGTTCTCAACGGGTGGGTGCACCCTCGTCGTCGGGAAGAAGTTACCGACCGACTATGCCACCAGTTGGAAGAGCAGACCGAGACTGCCGCTCAGGCCAGAGAAAAGTGGCAGTGGATGGAGGATTTACAGAAGCCCCCAATGTATATACGAGGGAGGAAGGGGCGTAACGTTTCAATAAAAGTACAATTGGAAACGCTTGACACGCGAGAAACTCACACCTTAAGCGCCCTGGTTGATAGCGGCGCCACAGGAAGCTCGATCGACCGGGCCTGGGCCCAGGCACATGACCTCAACCTTAAAAAGGCTGCCCGACCGGTCCCTGTCTATAATGCCGATGGCACTAGAAATAAGGGAGGAGATATCATGGAGTATGCCGAGGTCCGCCTACGCATAGGAGACCACGTGGAACGGATCGAATTAGCCGTAGTCGACCTAGGCTCCACCCCGTTATTCCTGGGGCATGATTGGCTACAACGTCACAACCCCCTGATTGACTGGGATACCGGCGCGGTTACCCTCGCCCGGTGCGCGTGCCGGAAAATCCTGTTCTCACTGCCAGATACTGATCCTTCCGCACGCTGGGACGAATACGAGGAGGGAGACACCATCTTGGTCATCAACTTTGAAGAAGCCTTCCACGTACGGGCTATGGGAACCAAAGCCAATGATCTGGCCGCCCAGGCGAATGCTAAGAAGGAAACAAAGACGTTTGAGGAAATAGTACCCCCCGAGTATAGAGAGTTCCACGATATCTTCGACAAGGAAAACTTCGATGAGCTACCCCCTCGTAAACCCTGGGACCATGCCATTGAATTAATCCCCAACGCCAACGCTAACTTGGACTGTAAAGTCTACCCTCTCAATCCAACGGAGCAGGAGGAGTTAGATAAATTCTTAGACGAAAACCTGTTGATGGGGCGCATCCAAGCCTCAAAATCCCCCATGGCCTCACCCTTCTTCTTTGTCAAAAAGAAAGACAGGAAGCTTCGTCCCGTGCAGGATTACCGAAAGCTAAACGAGATGACGATCAAGAATTGCTATCCGTTGCCGCTTATCGGGGAACTAATGGATCGGCTGAAGAAGGCCAAGTACTTCACCAAGTTGGACGTACGGTGGGGATATAACAACGTCCGGATTAAGAAGGGGGACGAATGGAAGGCGGCGTTTCGAACCAATCGAGGGCTCTACGAGCCTCTGGTGATGTTCTTTGGACTCACTAACTCTCCTGCCACGTTCCAGTGGATGATGAACGACATCTTCAAGGACCTCATAGCGGCCGGAGAGGTGTCGGTGTACTTGGACGACATCTTGATCGCGTCCAAGACCAAGTCTGATCACAAACGGATTGTACGCAAAGTACTCCAAATCTTATGCGAAAACCACTTATTCCTTAAAGCGGAAAAGTGTGAGTTTGAGGTAGAGGAAACGGAGTACTTAGGGGTGATCATCAGCGAAGGCAAATTACGCATGGACCCAGTAAAGATCGCAGGGCTACTCGAATGGCCTGTTCCCCGAAAAAAGCAAGAGTTGCAGTCCTTCCTTGGGTTTTGTAATTTCTATCGGCGGTTTATCCGAGACTACAGCAAGCACGTCCGACCCCTAACCTCTCTCACTGGGAAACAGGAGTGGAAGTGGGGGGAAGCTCAACAAGAGGCCTTCGACAAGCTCAAGGAACTGTTTCGAGAGGACGTGGTATTAGCCATCCCCCTCGATGAGGGGAGATTCCGCGTAGAGGCAGACTCCAGCGAAGGAGCAGTAGGGGCGGTTCTATCACAGTGGCAAGCCGAGAAGTGGCGCCCAGTGGCCTTCCTTTCTAAGGCCCTGTCCATTACCGAACGCAATTATGAGATCTACGACAAGGAGCTCCTAGCCATCATGATCGCTCTTGAAGAGTGGCGTCAGTACCTCATGGGAGCCAGAGAGGATTTCGAGATTTGGACGGACCATTCCAACCTCCAATACTTCCGCAAGCCTCAGAAACTCAACCGACGACAAGCGCGGTGGGTAACAGAGCTAGCGGAGTACCAATTCACATTGCACCATAAACCAGGGGCGCAGAACCGCAAGGCGGACCTCTTGTCTAGGAGGGCTGATCATGATCAAGGAAGGGAAGACAATCGAGACATTGTAGTACTCAAAGCAGAGCACTTTAGGGCCCTAATCATGCCCACTGCCGAGGAGCTACACGAGCGAATCAAGGTGGCGACACACGACCCTCGTCACTGGGATAGAGGGATCTCCGATTCCTTAAACCATGAGAAGGGCGTCTCTCGTAGTCAGGACCTGTTGTGGTATGACAGGCGGATCTATGTGCCTGTAGACCGCGACCTCCGGGGGCAGATCATAGCCCTCAAACACGATCACGTCACCGCTGGCCACCCTGGTATCGAAAAGACCAAAGAGTTGGTACTTCGTGATTACTGGTGGCCAAGGATGCGTCGAGACGTGGAAGCATATGTAAAGGGGTGCGATGTCTGCCAACGAACCAAGGCGGATCGCCGTCCAAGGAAGGCTCCTTTACACCCCAACGAGGTCCCAGTCCGCCCTTGGACCCACATTTTGGTGGATATGATCACAAAACTGCCGAATTCAAAAGGCTTCGACTCTATCCTGGTTATCGTTGATCATTTCTCTAAAACCATTATCCCCATCGCATGTACGGAAGAGCTCACTTCGCTCGGCTTCGCCAAGATCCTAAGGGACTATGTCTACGTACCCTACAGAGTAATGCCAGAAAAAGTCATCTCAGATCGTGGCTCGGTCTTCGTATCCAAGTTCATGAAGGAGTTTTATACCCTCATTCACGTCGAAGGAAATCCCTCTACCGCATATCACCCACAGACAGACGGACAAACGGAAAGAGTCAATCAGGAAATCGAAAAATACCTGAAAATGTTCGTCAACGACCGACAAGACGATTGGAGTGAATGGCTACCCTTGGCAGCCTTCACCCACAACAATCGCCAACACTCATCTACGGGATACTCACCGTACAAAGTGGTGTTTGGGAGAGATGGGCAGGTCATCACTACAGCGCAGAAACCGACGGTAGTCCCGGCGGCGGCAAAGCTGGTAGCAGAGGTCGAGAAAGCGCAGAAGGAAGTGAAAGTCTCCTTAGAAAAGGCGGCGGAGTCGATGAAGCGGGCTTACAACAAACACAAGGGCCGAGCAGCGGAATATCAGCCGGGGGACAAGGTATGGTTAGATACAACCAACCTAAATCTTCCCCGACCCACTAAGAAGCTTGGAGACCGTCGCATTGGTCCCTTCACTATTATCGCCAAAAAGGGAGCCTCCGCTTATGAGCTAAAATTACCCGTCCGATGGAGGATTCACAATCGTTTCAACGAATCACTTCTAACGCCTTACGTCGCCCCAGCCTTCCCAAAGCAGCCACGTCCTGAACGACCACCTCCAGAACTAATTGACGATGAGGAGGAATACGAAATCGAAGAAATCGTGGAGCAGCGGGACAAAGTTGTAGGTCGCGGACAAACACGCCGCACGATAACGGAATACCTAGTAAAGTGGAAAGGTTACCCGCGGGAGGAGAATTCTTGGGTAAAGCGGTCGAACATGGCCAATGCAGAAGAGTTAGTCAACGAGTACGAGGCTCGTCTCCGGCGCATTCAGTGGGAGGTCGACAAACACGGAAAGACGGTCGGAAGGGATACGAAGATACCCCCTAACGTGGGGATGATATATCACGACCCGGATACCCCGTGCGTCACGGACATCGAAACCATTTACTCCTCAGACTGCACGAATCCAAAACACTTGGAGACCCAACAAGACTCTTATCCCTCCTCCGAATACTCACAGGTTAATCGATTGCAAGTCACAGCGAACGAAGCAGAAGGGATACCCATGATAGAAGGGGATACATTCGACGAGGAATCCGAAACTAATCTCGGTTGTCTCCAACGCATCCACGAAAATTGGGATTTCGACTCCGAAGATGAGGATGACGATATCCCGTCCTTCTACAGTGAATCAGGACAGAGCGGGGAAGAGAGTGAGGACTCATTCGGAACGAACGAGTCCTAAAGATACAATCTATTTATGGTGTAGAAGGGGATTGCCACCGCTCAAAACGAGCACTGAACCCTTAGGGACAGGGAGTCCCGACAGACAGCAGGAGGCTTAACCGGCGCAAGGTGGTCCTGGATATCCACGGATACCAGGATCCAGGTGAGGCTAGGTATGAAGCCGACGGCAGCACTCGAGGCCCAGTGGAGCCAATGCCAAACTGTTTTAAAGCAGAAGGGAGCCCCTCTTGCTCGCTCTTGAGGAAGGAAGGAGACTGATTCTCACTCGGGACGAGTGAGTCTTAAGGAGGGGGTAATGTTACGGTTTATTCTTTTCTTTTCTTTTCTTTTCCTTTCTTACGTGTTCACGCTTATGCTATGGTGCGATTCCTATCGGACATTCTCACAGTACTATTCTTAGGTTACCAAACGTGTATTTAAGTAGAGCCTCAGCTGGTCTAAACCCCAGCTTCGGCTAAGGTTTAATCTACCTAACATCGAACTCCGTGTTTCGTGACTATCTAAGTTCGCGGCTGGCTCTCTTCATTCGCCTTTGACCCCTCTTGTATCGTCCACCGAAGTGCGAGTGGCGATCTTGAGTTGATCTAAGTCGATAAGAGTTAGTGGCTAACAAGATGCTCTTCACTCTCTGCTAGAACAAAACCTCACCATAACTCCAGAACAATGTGGCAGATTTTAGCGTGCAAGGGGCCATTTTGAAGCCACGAAACAGGGCATTTGAATGCTTCTGGACGCAAGAAAAATGGGTGAAAAACAAAGGAGAAATTGTCAGCACAAGATGCGGGTTTGAGCTTATAAGGAGATAAGGTGGTGGTATGAGTCAGAGATGTTAGCCAGTGGCCAAAGGGCAGCTGTAGATGTCACTTCTGAAGCACTGGAATTAGGCAAGTCATAGGCAAGTACCTGTGTCATATGACAAGTTAAGTACCTTGGTTAACCCAGGTTTTGGCATACTTATGGAGTGCTTTAATATCTTTGCTAAACAAATCTGTCTGGCACTTATTAATTCTACTTGTTAGGATTCAGATGAATGAAACCCAGCAAAAGTGGAAAAAATTAAAGATAATATCCTTTGCACTGTGGTGAACACATACATATATAGACATTGTTCCCCTGTTGCACTGAGCTTTGCTCCAGTGCTAGGTTATGATCCAATGGATCTAGCCAGTGCAGCTGAATATGTGAGAGAGTAGTCTAATAAGCACCTTCCATTGCTGATTGCTCTTCAGGTTTTAATCACACTCTTTGAGTGGAAGGATGAATACTTCTAAGATCTCTCTGCAGATGCATTAGAAAACATTTCAGCTTACACTAAAAAGAAGTTTATTCCTCATTTTGAAAAACTTTTCTCTCATGAAAAGCATCATGACAGCTATGGAGCATTATGTGAAGTGATACATGGCTATGAACTGCCCAAAGCTGATAATTATGAGTGGTAGATGAATGGCTATGAAATCATGGATATTTTGGAAGCAAGTTGTGGGCTTGAGCAATAGATACATCTAAAATAGATGGTGGAAAAGTATAGTTTATCAATTCAATTAGATGACAGTACTTTGGGTTACCCAGAGATAAAAATTACAGCAGCTGATCAATACTTGATCAATACACTGCAGGCATTCATGAAGTCACTCTGAGAATTCTCAACATCGGAAAGAAGAAATGGAAGCTATACCAAGCTGATCATGTTGAAGAGATGGGAACAGACAGCACATCTTGAGTCCAAGAAATTAGGCACAGTGGCATGGACTTCACTTGGACCTAATGGCTTGATGTGTATGTGTTCGCAGGAGGTTTGAGGACTCAAGCTGTTTTTCACAAACATTACAGTTTTTCCACTTGCTGTGACTGGGATGTGGGTTTGCTGTTATTCCACTGCTTCTGCTGGCATCTACAATATCACCATCAGGAATGCTGAGGCGCATTTTTTGTTTCTCTCTCCACCTTTTGAGGGCCTTTTCTTGGCCTTTTCTTGGGATTCATGATGGGAAGCTGTGAATATCAACCAAATATGGCTTAATAATGTAGTCACAATCAAGAAGCATGTGGCATTTCAGATTTCTTGAGGGTTCATTTACAGTGGAGAGAAGCTTGTTATTCAGGTATATTTAGGTGAAAGCAGAAAGAAGTATATGTCATAGAGACTAGACTAAATTTACTCCACCAAAGTGTCCAATGACATTGATTGATGTGATGATGGCACTATGCATGATCCATGCCAATGGATAGATGAAAGTTAGAATACTGAACATGGCTACAGCAATGTCAGAACAGAAAAGATACAGGAGAGGACTAGGACTCACTAGTGTGATCACACTGGCAAGTCAGTGAGATCATCATGTTGTTTCTCTTATGGAAAGGATGGATAAGCTGCAGACTGGAGAAACAATACATGTAATAGCAATCACCAGCTAGCACTCATAGAATGAATGGAGGGTACTAGACTTTGAAGGTATGCAATGGATATGAAACTGTAACTATGACAACATGGCTGTATGAAAGTAATGTTGTTTTCTTCTGTGCAGAGGTTGGATATACAGCTTCCACCAGTCATGGATCAGAGAAGCAATATGCATAATAATATATGCTGGTGCTGCAATAACAGTTCCATCAGTGAGCACCCATGGAAAGCCAATAGTGACTGATGACACACTATTATTCTTTATCATCAAGCAAGCTGTTGATCAGGATAGTAGGAGAGATTTCTATGGTCATGCGTTTGGGTCATACAGCCATGCTGGAATCTGCAAAAGATCAGTATATCTTCATGTATTGATGTGCCCATGGGTAACTGGACAATGATGAGAAGGGCAGTGGAGGAGCAACATCAATGAGAATGAAAACGATGGAGTGAATGATGACTGATCATTACAGCATCATAATGTAAACACTATGCTTAGCATATGAAGATGGTCCCCAAGGCAGATCATTCCCTGACTATGCCAGTTTCAGAGAGAAGCGAAAGAAAACCTGATGATTCACTTTCTCTATCTTTTCTATATATGATTATTGTCACCATATTGCCACAGCCTTGGCAATTGAATGCTTTTTCCTGGTCCAGGAGATAAGATAGGTAGGTCCAGGGTGCCAGGTGATAAGGATAAGATAAGATAAGAAAAATAGGGGTAAGGTCATAATAGGGACTCAAAGCTGGAGGAGGAGATAGTTTCCATGCCTGAAGCATGGGCAGAGACTCCATGCAATCAGCACCATCTGGGAAGGGAGGTGGACCTGCACCTGCCACATCAGGAGGAGGTAGCGGTGGACCAGGAGGATCTGGAGGACCTGGAGGCAGAGGTAGTGATGGATTATCACCAGCATCCCTGCCTCACCCAGCACTGCCACCCTCACCTTGCAGTGATCCAAACCTACAATCACTGCCTCACCCTGCAAATCCCCCTTTGCCACCTGATCTGCCAGGTGGCTGAGAGATTGCCACTGGAGATCCCAATCCCTGGGGAGATGTGAAACTGAAATTGATACAGGTCCCTGCCAAGTTCTATGGAAAGACCAGTGACCTCAATTGATTCTTCATGAACTGTGAATACTACTTTGTGACATTCTCTGGATACTTCGCACTCAACAAAGCACATGAGTATGGCCTGAGTTGAGTAGTCTTTGCAGCCTCCCTGTTCTATGGGAACGTGATGAGCTGGTGGATCCACCAGCAACAACACTACAAGGATCCACACAGCAGAAGGCATTATGTTCTCACCTGGAAAGCCTTCCAGGAAAGTGTTCACAAATGCTTCTGAGAAGTAGCGGAGGTCCAGATCAAGCATGTCCAATAAAAAAAACTCCAGCAGTCACAGTTCAAGATGGCTGTAGAATTCTTCGAGAAGTTCAAAGAAATGGCAGTAGAAGCCAAGCACTTCCACAATGACAAGGAAATGGAGGAATTCGTCACCCTCACAATCTGGCCTAATGTCAAGCAGATCATTATGGCTGGAGACAACATGCACTCTACTATCTACTGGGAGTGGAAGTGCAGAGTTAGCCAAATGGATGAGAACTATCGAGTTCATGTCACACAAGGCAGCAGATATCCCAGCGATACTGCAGGCTCCAGGCCCAGAGCAGCAGGGGGCTCTTCAACAGGTTTGAGAAGTGACAGAAGGAGCGTCACTGGAACCACATACAGCAGTAAAGGCAAACCCATGAACATCGACCATCTCAGGAAAGAGAAGTGATATTTCCAGTGCGGACACACCAGACACCTCAGGCAAGACAATAAGTGCCTGTCTGATAAGTCAAAATGGTTAATCAAGCTGAGAAAACCATCGATGGGACCTCTTATGACCCACCTCAGAGCTATCCTGGCTGAGGTGGAAGAGGAAGACCTCGCTAACTTGACAGGGATTGAGGAGGTAAAAGAGACACCGGCATAGGAATAAGCAATTCTACTTTGCTGGCTAGGACTTATCATGATGCATCTCATATTATGAATATTCATGCTTATGCTGTACCTGTAGGTACTTGTAATGATATATTACTTTCATCACACACCATGATGGAATCGCAAGATGCAAGGAAGGAACCTCAAGGTGAGCCTTCCCCTGCAAATATTAAGGCTGACTACATGCCTGTAGGAGTTCCTGAGAGAATAGTCTCCAAAAGCAACCAACATAGTGTAGCAGGAGATTACTGCTGCTCGATGAGCAATGAACCCCAAGGGTTGGCCATGAGAGAGCTAGACCCGACCAGCAACTTGAGGTTGTACCAGCATGAGATGGCTCTTGATCATTCAATCAGGGATCCTGACAGGGTTCTCGATCAACAGATCAAGAGTCCAGATATGACTAGAAACAAGGACAAGGACCAACGAGATCCATTGGACCTACTGCCAAGCTGCTTAAAAGCAGGAGGGAGACCCTTAAGTCTGCAAACTAAAGGTGTAGAAGGGGATTTCTGCTGCTCATCAAGCACTGAACTCTACCCACCAAATCCTTGTGTGAGTGGCACTGTCGAAGATGCACTCTGCACACTGCAGCTGACCATCTGCCTCCCTACTGCCAGTTCAACAGGTACTAATGATGGGTTGGCACAAAATGAAGTGACAATATCATCATCTACTAACCAGGCAGGAAACCATGAACATAGTGGAGGAGTGAGCATAGTCATGTCAGGGTTTTCATGTGTCCCTTATGATAATCCAGCAACAGAACTGATCCCTGATCCTGGAGGAAGTTACACATCATACACCTTTGGAAGTACTGCCTATCTAGGAATGGCCACCTCTATGACAGAGGACACTGGCTGAAAAAGCTCAATTGCCCACAAGAATCAAGAGGGCCAAACAAGGGACAGTGAGTCCCCATTAAAGGTACGAGTCACCTTAGAAGAAGTCACTGATGAAGATGATGATTTTAGTTATTTAAAGAGTTTATGGAACTCTCCAAGATCCAGTAAAGTCCTGACTAACCCAAGTGGGTGTCTGCACTGAGGCAAAAGGGAAACTGGTTCAGTAACCATAGGGGCAGAGGCCTTGAGACCTATAGTGAATGATGATGAAGGGAAGACCCCAATGCAGTGAGCATTGGAGGAGTACCCTCAGGACTCCATATGGCTGAAGCCCTTTGGAGCTGCCTGGACTTGATGAGCTATCAGACTTGCCAAGACCTCAGGAGAAAAGAGGTCACTTCTTAGGCAGTGGGTTCATCCTCAACAAAGAACGGAGGTTGATGCCCAACTGATTACCAACTTGGAAAGCCAAGTTGGGAAGTCCTATTTGGACAAATACAACAAGCTGGAACATATGGACCAGCTTACCAAACCACCCCAGTATGTCTATAGAGCGAGAGGACAGAATGTTACAATCACCCTACAACTGGAAACCTTCAATACCATGGCCCATCACTCCATGAAGGCCCTGATTGACAGTGGCTGTACAGGAAGCACTATTGATCAGCAGTGGACCTATAATCATGGTATTACTGTGCACAAAGTGGCTCACCTCACTCCAGTCTATAACATGGATGGTACTCACAACAAGGGTGGTGACATCACTGAATTTACTGAGGTCTGACTCAAAATCAGAGACCATAGTGAATGAATCAAGCTAGCCATCATCAACCTAGGAACAATGCCTATCTTCTTAAGCCATGACTGGCTACAAAGGCATAACCCACTCATCGACTGGAACATGGGACCGATAACCTTGGTGCACTGCGATTGCTGCAAGATACTGTTTCAACTCCCAGATGAAGATTCCAAACAGCAGTGGGGGATCAAAGTCAAAGACACAGATACAATTCTTGTCATAGACTTTGAAGAAGCCTTTCATGTATGGGCAATAGGGCATAAAGCCAATGAATTAATGGCCAAGGCCAATGAAAGAAAGGAAACAAAGTCATTTGAGGAAATCGTCCCCAAACACTACCAAGATTTCATTGACGTTTTTGCCAAGAAAAACTTTGATAAACTTCTCTCTCGTAAGCCTTGGGACCATGCCATTGAGCTTATCCCTAGTGCTAATGCTAGCTTGGATGGCAAGGTGTATCTCTTGAATCCCAGGGAACAAGAGAAATTAGACAAATTCCTCAACAAGAACTTGGCTACTGGTCGAATTCAACCTTCCAAGTCTCCAATGGCATCTCTCTTTTTCTTCGTCAAGAAAAAGAATGGCAAACTGCAGCCAGTACAAGACTACCACAAGCTTAACAAAATCACTATCAAGAATCACTATTCCTTGTTGCTTATTCTGGAACTCATGGATAAGCTCAAGGGTGTGAAGTATTTCACCAAGCTAGACATCTGTTGGGGATACAATAACATCCAGATCAAGAATGGGGACAAATTCAAGGTGGCATTCTGCACCAACTGGGGGCTCTATGAACCCATAATTATGTTCTTCAGGCTCACCAATTCACCTGCCATGTTCCAGTGGATGATGAATGACATCTTTAAAGATCTCATTGCCCAAGGGTTGGTCACCATTTACTTGGATGACATCCTTATCTTCATGAAGAATAAAGTGGAACACCAAAGAATTGTGTGGGAAGTCCTAAAGATTTTGCACAAGAACAAGTTGTTCTTGAAGACAGAAAAATGTGAATTTGAGGTACTCGAGATGGAGTACCTTGGAGTCATCATCAGCGAGGGATCCATTAAGATAGACCCTGTCAAAATCACTGGTATCATGGACTGGCCAGAGCCCTTCAAAAAACAGAAACTACAATTGTTCCTAGGGTTCACCAACTTCTATCAATGATTTATCTGGCACTACAGCACAATCATCAAACCAATGACAAAGCTCACAGGGAAGGTCCCCTGGACCTGGAGAAAGAAACAAAGAAAGGTGTTTGAAGAACTCAAATGCCAATTCGCCATAGGAGTCATCTTGGTGATGCTGAATAACCACAACAAGTTTCATGTGGAGGCAGACTCCAGTGAAAAGGCAATCAGTGCCATCCTGTCACAGGAACAGGAAGAGAAATGGCATCCGATCATGTTCCTGTCAAAATCTCTTTTCGCAACAGAACAGAATTATGAGATTTATGACAAGGAACTGCTTGCAATAATGATCACTTTGGAAAAATGGCAACATTATGTCATGGGTGCCCATCAAGATTTTGAAATCTGGATGGATCACTTGAACCTGCAATACTTCTGCAAGCCTCAGAAACTCAACCGCAGACAAGCGTGGTGGGTCACTGAGCTAGCAGAGTATCACTTTATGCTCAATCACAAGCTGGGAGCATCCAACAGAAAGGCTGACCTCTTGAGTCAGCAAGCTGACCATGATCAGGGCAAGAAGGACAATGATGACATTATCCTCTTGAAACCAGAATTCTTTCGAGCCCTGATAATGCCAACAGAGGAGGAAATCCACAGCAAGATCAGGAGGGCAACAAGTGATCACCAACAGTGTGACTGAGGGATCACAATAAGCCTCAACCACAAGAAGGGGGTCACTGAAAGGGACCACCTACTATTCTATGATGGACATATCTATGTCTTCTGTGACCACACACTATGAGGAGAACTCATCTTCCACTACCACAATCACATCTCTGCAGAGCACCCAGATATCAACAAGACCAAAGAATTAGTTTTGAGAGAGTACTGGTGGCCCAGACTGCAAAGAGACATGGAAACCTACATATGAGGATGTGAGGCATGTCAAAGGACAAAGACTGACATGCAGTGGAAGGCAGCTCTGCTACATCCCAATGCTGTATTATCTTGACCATGGGAACACATTTCGGTCAACATGATCACCAGATTTCCAGAATCCAAGGGCTACAACACAGTATTGGTCATCATAGACCAATTCTCAAAATACATCATGCTGGTTCCATGCATGAAGGAACTTTAATCGAGCAGGTGGGCCAAGATCCTATGTGATGAAATCATCTGCCAATTTGGGGTCACCCCCTCCAAGGTCATCTCTGACCGGGGACCCCAATTCATCTTCAAATTCATCACCAAGTTATACACAATGATGAACATCCAAGGAAATCTGTCAATGGCCTATCATGCACAGATGGATGGACCAATAGAGCAGGTTAACAAAAACTCAAAAAATATCTTTGAGTCTTTGTTAACCACAAACAGGATGATTGGAGCAAATAGTTGCAATGGGCAGCCTTTGCTCACAACAACCGCCAACACTCTGCAATGGGCTTTTCCCCCATCAAGATTGTCTTTGGATGAGATGGAGAAATTTGCCCAACTGCAGTGAAGTCATCAGAAACACCATTGGTAACTGACTTTGTCACAAGTCTTCAGAGGGTCCACAAGATAGCAGAAGAGTCTCTGCACAAGGCTGCCAAAGTTATGAGAAAGACTTATAACAAGCACACTCATCCTGTGCAGGAGTACCAACCAGATGATAAAGTCTGGTTGGACTCAACCAACCTTCACCTCCTGTGACTGGCAAAAAAGCTAGACAACAAATGTGTCAGACCCTTCGAGATAATCTCCAAGAAGGGATCCTCTGCCTACAAGCTGAGGCTATCACCTAGTTGGAGAATCCACAACAAGTTCAACAAACAATACCTAACTCTATATATCCCCTCAGAGTTTCCAAATCAGGAGAAACCACTGCCACCTGAGCCAGAGCTTATGGACAGTGAAGAAGAATATGAAGTAGAGGAACTACTTCAGGACCATGACTGCATTATCAGCTGAGGACACAACTGGAGGATCATAACAGAATATATGGTCAAGTGGAAGGGATATCCAGTGGAGGAAGCCATCTGGGTTAAGAGAAGCAACCTCACCAATGCCAAAGAACTCATCAATCACTATGAGAGCAAGGAAGACCATGTAGGAGCTCACAATTTGCAACACTTACCAGATGGCTGTGAAGGTTTTCAAGTTGGTATTCATTTTCTCCAAACCAAAACCACCGAACATGGGGAAGGGAAAACAACCTGTCATACCTGCAACTCATCATGAAGTTTGATCAAGGAGCCTATATCATCTCCTGGCTCTTCAACAACTGAGAGCTCAACAGTCTTTCCAGTCTTGAACAGTGGCAAAGGTTTATTGCTCTAGAACCTCGATACACCACACCTCTGGACAACCAAGAAATGTCTGAATATGGCTTCACTTCAGAATCTGAGGATTACAGATCAGATATGGAATCTACTAACTCCCTTGACTCAGAGAGTGAGTACATCTAATGACTGTCAGGATGACAATCTTAGTTGAAGGGTATTATTATGACTTTACCTCTATTTTCCTTATCTTATCTTATTCTTATCTCCCAGACCTATGATGTTCCTTCAGCACACTCCCTTCCTGTTTACCTGGTTGCCATCATCCTGCTGATGACTCATTGACCCCTGCCACATCCCAGATGACCAATGTATCTCATGTGCCATCATGCTTCTTAGTGATTCGACAATGCAAACCACTAGTCGAGGGTGGTCTACAGAATAAGGATGAGACAGATGGAGTCCTGCTTCCATGTGGATGACATGCATTCTTTACTCTCATTCGTTGGAGACACACTTCTTTCAGTGTCCTCACTCCTCATTCACTGCAGAGCGCACTTCTCAATGTATGAGTTCTAGTAGATACTATTTTTAGTATGAGCCTAACATGTATTTAAGCTAGCCTACACTATGACCTTAGACCCCAGCTTCAGCTAAGGTTATATACTCCCAACTCTTACTGAACTCCCTGGTTCATGACTAACTTGTCCATCACCATCCACAAGAACTTACAACACTGTCCACCCTGTGAATCACCAAACACAAGTGACACATTGGACTCATGCCTTGTATAGTTTTGAGTTGGTGCATTACACATGCCAGGACACGTTTCATCCCTTTTCTCCTCCTCCTCAGGATCCAGCTCCCCTTTGGAATCCTCAACCAAAAACTCCTCTGCATTCTTCAAGTACTTCTTCCATAGAGCCAACTCAATCTGACAGTCCTCGAGCCCATAAAACTTCTCCCTGGTACTCAAGAAGCAGTTGCAATGTTCAATGGCTAATTGGAGCCCATCCAGTCCAAGGCAGCCATACCACACTTGCATATTGGCAACCTCAAAGGGGTCCATGAAGTTGAAGGACTTGGTACTGGGCTTCCACATTCATGTTCTTGAGCTCTTCCAGCTCAACCTTTAACACCCCCCATTCTTCCTTGAAACCCTCCTCAATGAAGTCGTCCAGCCACTCTGAGGCATCACTCTCATGGAAATTGTCCACCAAGTCATCAATTTGGCTCTCAAGAAAGTCAACCTTTCCCTCAACCCTCTCCAAACCCTCCTGAAAACTGTCCATCTTGTCACAAAGCTTTTGCAAGAGGTCCAAGACATCACTGGACCCTGCAGATCCTGATCCTTCATCTTGGCTAAAAACACACTTGCTCTTCTTCAACTTACACTGCTCGCAAGTATGGCCACTCTGAATAAAACACTTGACATTGTCAGCCTTACAACGTCCACAATGCTCTATACAACAAGTCAGCAAAACATTTGAGAACCATGGACAAAATGCACCATTATCCTTATATTCCTCATCATTAGCCTGCATCTCAGGCTCAGTCTTCAACTTCTTCAAGGGCCTCCCTGATGGCTCTGCGACCTCCTCATTCCCACTCAGTACCACCACACTAGACTTCACTTTTCTCTTCTTTGAACTCCCTGCAGCCTCCAAATCTGTCGCCTTGCCCTTACCCTTCCTATCTTTCCTCTGCTTCACCAACTTCTTCAAGGCTTTTCTCTTCAGATCCTTCTCTCTCTCATCATCTCCTTTGAACCTGCTGCCAGCCTTGCTCCCTTCATCTCCATCTGCCCTCTCCTCCTCTTTCTTTCTCCTTTCCCTTTTCCTTCTCAGCCTCTGCAGCTTCTCTAGCCTCCAAAGCCTTAGCCTTGGCCTCATCCTCTAACCTTTCCCTTTCTATGGCTCTCCTCTCCTCCTCCAACCATCTTGCCTCTGCCTCTTTCTCTTGCCATTTCCTCTCTGCAGCTACCCTCTCATTCTCCAATCACTGCTTCTCAGCAGCCACCTACTTCACCTTCTCAAGCTTCAAGGCCCTCTCCTTTTTTCTTTCCTCCTTTGCCAACTCTGCAGCCCTCAACTTAGCCTCCCTATCTCGCTTCACCTTATATTCACCATGGTGTTTCACAGCTTTGTTATATGCCTCAATCTCAGTGTCCCATTGCTCAAAAAAGGACTCAAGCTCATCAGGAGTAGTGTTGGTCAGTGTTGGTGGAGCTTTATATGGCTTGGGAGATATAGAAGGGTAGTATTCGTTCACAGAAGGCATAATCAACAACAACAACAAAGTTAAGGAATTAATGGAGATGATGGTGGTTAAAAGTCAAGAGACAAAAATTCATGTGACCAGCCTCAAAAAAATTCACATGATCACACTTGGCCATCAGGATCTGTGTTCTTAAGGACAAGAATGCTAAAAGGAGAATACTATAATGAGCATGCCAATGGAACTCTGATTCCAAGTCAACTTCAACAAACCACATTCTGGAATCCTACAGATTCTGATTCCCAGTTTCCATTTCATATTCTATTTTATATTTTATCTCTCCATTTTAATTTATCAAGAGCCTGACATTGGTAGTGTAGCATGTCATTAGACTCTATAGGCTACCAACCAGTGGACTACAACTACTGACCACCCTAGAATGTAGACCACCCCAAGTAGGAACTAGATTGGACTTCTAACTAGTATATAAACCCTAGAATTACACTGTAGATACTCAGTTTGAATATCAACTTGATTCAGCCCAATCTCTCTCTCTGACTCCCAGTCAAAACTCTTGTTCTCCAGTCTGTGGAACTCCAATCTGTTGGACTTATCTCTTACCTTGTCTCTGTCACTCCACAGACTTCTGTCCATATTCATCTTAGAGCTTTGGCTCAGGGATGACGTTGCTAATAGCTTTGCCTATGCTCAATGCATTCTGCAGCTTTCTGCTATGTGCAACCTCTGCCACATTCCTATTGGCATGATCCTAACAGATTTTATTGACAATTTTGGGACAAAGACTGATTATGATGACATGATATACAGCCTAACAATTATGGCTCATTGCTTGGGCATGGCTCGTAATGCACATTTGTCTTGTTTTCCTACCGGTGACCTCAATTCTTCATCATGAGACTGTGCAACCACTGTTATCCTGCCAGGTTGTTGAGGTGGGATATTATTGACAACAAAGACTGGAGCTTCTAAGAAGAGCAGGGAATGGATAGCTGTATCAGATCAATGAAAAGAATATACTCTGTTTGGCAGATCCCTACAGGAGTCTTCTGGCAAATAGCATCCTAACAGCATAGGTATCAATTCAATTTCTTGATGTGGTTTTGTGAGACTGATGGCAGTATTGGACTAATCAGACTTCAAACAAGCTTACTTCCAAGAATTTGGAGAATTTTATATTTGAGTACAAAGCTTCCTGTTCTTTCTCCTTTGTCCAACTCATTTTTACACTTAGCAATAGACAAAGCACTGCTATGATATCTCAAATTTCTCTGTAGTTTGTCTGACATCCATTGAATCTATATGACTTGACAGCTCTTCTCATTCAAGTAGGACTCTACCAAAGTCAATTGGCACATGCTCAGATCCCTCATCCAATTTATGCCTTGAACCTAGAATCACTAGAAGGTTCTTAGGCTATGTTGGCACTCTGATATGTAACCAGTCTTAATTCTAAGGTGACTCTTTTACCCTCACTCATATCTCACCAACATGACTGGTAAGAAAGAGATCTTATGTCCTTTACTTTCATTCAGCTCAACATTTTTAGCACAGTGGCCAAGGATATCTCTTGATGGATACCTATTCAAATCACCAATCAAGTCATCCTATCCATAACATTGAACAAGCTTGATTTCAATCCTAGCAAAATAGTGTTTTACAAGTGGCATTGTATGCTTTGGTTAACACAATGCTGAGGAGATGCTGCTATCCACATGACTTTGGCATCACACTGTTTCTTGGCCACTTATCCTTGGCTCAACTTCATGTCTTTTCTCACTGATGCCCAATGCATCTTGAAACATATTCTCAGTATTCGTAAACTGAGAGCAGTAGTATACAAAATTCTGAGTTGAACATCTAACTTATAGGCAGACTCGATAGATAATGAGATGCACCAAGAATCACCTATTAGTAAGTATCCAATGCCAAGAAATCTCCTGTGGAACTTGTAAATCCTGATCTCAACAGCTCATTTCTGCCCTTCCCACCTCAGACTGATACATGAAACATGCATGAGAGATGGTAGGTTTCTCTAGCTCTATTTATGGTGTTTGACCTACGATATTCTGCCGGCACACCTCCTACCCATTTACCCAGTTGCCATCACCCTACCACATCCTGGATGACTGACATACTGCATGTGCTATCATGCTTCTCATGATGGCATTGTGCTTCTTAGTGGTTCAACAAGAGTCGACTGCTAGTCAAGGGCAGTCTATGGGATATGGTCTATTCAGATGGAGTCCCACATCGATACAGGTGATATGCACTCTTTACTCTCATTCATTGAGGACACACTTCTTTCAGTGTCCTCACTCCTCATTCACTGCAGAGCACACTTCTCACTGTATGCATCCCAGTAGACACTATTCTTAGTATGAGTCTAACATGTATTTAAGCTAGCCTATGCTGCAGTCTTAGACCCCAGCTTTGGCTAAGGTTATACACTCCTAACTCTTACTGAACTCCCTGGTTCACAACTAACTTGCCCATCACCATCCACAAGAACTCACAATGCTATCCACCTTGTGAATCACCAAATGTGAGTAACACATTAGACTTACACCTTGTGCTGTTTTGAGTTGGTGCACTACAGTAACATGCATGCCAATGAAACCCCAATATCAAGCTCAACTCCAACAAACCACAATTCAGAACCCTCTGCCTTGATCAGTCAACACCAGCAGGTCTAGAGGTCCACCTCCTCCACAGCATAATATTTGGAGCCCATGGGGTTCCCTACAGAATCCAATTCTCAGTTTCTATTTCATATTCTATTTTATATTTCATCTCTCCATTTTAATTTATCAAGTACCCAACATCAGTAGCAAGTATGTCATCAGACTCTATTGGCTACTGATTGGTAAACTATAACTGCTGACCACTCTAGAATGTAGACCACTCCAAGTAGGAACTAGATCAGACTTCTGAACAGTATATAAACTGTAGAACTACACTGTAGATACTCAGTTCAAATATCAACTTGGTTTAGCCTAAACTCTCTCCCTGACTCTAAGTCTAAACTCTTGCTCTCCAGTCCACGGACCTCCAATCTATTAGACTTATCTCTTATCTTGTCTCTGCCACTCTGCAGATCTCCATCTGTAATCATTTTAGTGCTTCAGCTCAGGGGTGATGTTGCTAATAGCTTTGCCTATGCCCTATGCACTCCACAGCCTCTGCTGTATGCAATCCCTTTCTTGTCTCTATTGGCACAATCTTAACAGAGATGCTGGGTAGGGTGATAGGTGGGGATGGTACCAGTTTTGAGTTAATGGCTGGCAGAGTATTGTTATCATCATTGTCCTAGTTGATGGCAGTTGTGAGGAGTTACTGTTTGGATGTCAGTCATGGTGTTGTCTCATGTGAGGTGGAGGTGAAATGGTTGCCATCTGTGCTTTTGGAACCATAGGATGCATCAAAAGTAGCTAAAATAGACCAATAAGTACCAATAATCATGAAATATACCTCTAATACCAATTTCAAGCTGATTGGTGCATAACATCAGTGTGATAGGAGATATAACAAATCAGATTAAGAGCGCAAAGTTTATAGCTGTGAGCATATTTAGCTCTATTATTTGTGAAAGACAACTATTGCTATAACTGAAGCATTATTTGTCATTATTGAATTTTAAGATAAAACTTAAAATGCAGGGTCCAGGTTCAAAATATAGCACAAAAGAATGAATCCTCATAAACTTAGACTTGTATGTCAGAGATTCTGCATTTACCTAATTAATAAAAATAAGGCGCTGCAATGCCATGCAATGCTGCAAGGAGCTGGGCAACAAAGTGTGACCTTCCATGCTGAGAGTCGGTGCTGGCAAGGTGTCACATAAGAAATCTTGCATGTGCCTTGCATGCCAGTCTGGCATACCCTCGCAATGACCTTGTAAAGACCTTGCAAAGGCCTTGCAAAGGGCCTTGCCAATTAGCTCACATTCCAACCTCACTATTGCAATGGTATAGCAAGACATCATGTAATGCACAATGTATTCATAAAATAGTGAAGGGTGTTTTGGTAAAATGGAAAAAATTAACATCACATGAACTTGGAAATAGAGACAATTCAGGAAGGTTAGTTCAATTAAGCAAATTACAGAAGATACATGATACAGGAGTTGAACCTGTGACAGTTAAATTACAAATTAAGTTAATAATACAATTATTCTATTACACTATATGTACATATTCTATATAGGATTTTGGGTTATCATAAAGCAATAACTCACATAATCACTTTTTTCACCCAACATTTTGGGCAGCAAACAACACTCTATATAAAGTCCAAGAAACAAGAAAGTACTAAATCAATGTACGTATTCAAGGTCCTCTTCCTCCTCGTCCTCGTCCTCGTCGTTGCCGTTGCCTTCACCATCGTCCTCATCCTCATTCTTACTTGCTTCTTTCTCTTCATTCTCTACCTTGACAACCGCAGCCATAGGAACAACCTGCGTGCCATCTTTGTTGCCTGATCGAACTGCAGACCTGGTTGATCATGTAGGCGGAGTCGTTGCCAGATGAGATTCATCAGAATCATTTTGCTTATGTCCTCAGCCACGACCCGACCCCTTTCCCATTGGTGCTGGTTGGACCAGTAACTCAGGTGCTTGGCCGCGAGCACTTCGGCAAGCTGGAGCCCCTGCACTTGGGTTTGCTTTCTTCCTTCCTCTCTTCTCTTTCGTCGTCGTATCACAAGGCTGGGCCAAAGGAACAGATCCAGCCTCAACAACACTCGTAGTGGTTATGGGGGCTGGTATCATCTGGACACTGGCCTGGGAATCAAGTACATGGTTGGTGATGGCAGGTACGTCACATTCGAAATCGTCATCATCTGAGAAAACCTCTGCATCAATATTATCCAGTCCTTTCAGCATTTCTTCTTCATCTGAATTCTCCTCCAGGTTGGCTTTCAAAGACAGTGCTGCTGATTTTGTGTGTTTTGCAGTTGGGAAGATTTGCTCATTGTAGAGTTGAATAGTGGCAAGCATGGATTTGGAGCCTTTCATGAGCTTCTTTTCGATAGTGCTGACATAAAACTCGAAGTCAGAGAAATAGTTGATTTTAGATCTTGCTCCTCTGTCCAAGGTAAAGGAAGGATCGCCTGAAAGTAGAAAGCGAAGCTATATGCTTTTCATTAGTCATGACACATAACACTGCATTTCATGCTTACCACAATCACCGCGAATGCAATGGCAGCAGGTGTCACCTCTGTAACAGTCCATAGCTCACCATACGTGGTCTTTGTCTGGAATCTCTTGGCCCTAAGTGCACTTGCTCCCCAAAGAAGACAAGTTAGAATCTTCGAAGCATGTTAATACTGTCCAATTGATTCAAAACACGATATATATGTACCTTCACAGTTGCTGGACTCCTGAATAGGGTGTCCCCTCCAATTCTTTTCCCGAGCTCATAGAGACAAGGGCACAAACGTGCCAATTTCTCTTTGCCTGGCTCATATCCGACGAGCTTTCGGCACAGCAGATCAGTATACTGGTCGAAGTCCTGTCCAAAGCAGTTAGAAGGAACGATGCCTTCGCAAATCACTGCACCGTGTGTTTTGACCCAGTTGATGAAGATTGGACAAATGTCCATTACCGTGCCTTTCATCTAGAAGATAATCAAAGTCAGGACCAAATATGTGAGTTCTCAATGTACTTACTATTTTCGCGAGCTTGTGATAAGATCCTGGAATGGTTCCACCCACGAAGACATGGTATTGAGGTGGGAGAGCAACATAGAGCTGAAGAATGAGCTTCCACTTGATAATCTTCTCCATGTTCACCGCAGCGGCTGCTGAACCTTGAGGATTGAGTGCAATGGCAGCATTGAGCTCTTGTTGCACCAAAGCCCATCCAATACCAAAGATATCCTTTTTCTCCCACCATGCGTGTATTATGGTTTTACCTCTATTTTCCTTATCTTATCTTATCCTTATCCCTTGGAACCCTGGACCTGCCTATCTTATCTCTCAGACCCATGATATTCCACCGGCACGCTCTTTACCCGTTTACCCAGTTGCCGTCACCCCAGTTCACAGCTGCCGCATCCTGGATGACTGACGAACTGCATGCACCATCATACTTCTCTTGATGGCATCATGCTTCTTAATAGTTGGACAGGAGTCAACCGCTAGTCAAGGGCGGTCTATGGGATGCAGCCTATTCAGACAGAGTCCCACGCAGATACAGGTGACATGCGCTCTTTACTCTCATTCATCGGGAGTACACTTCTTTTAGTGTCCTCCCTCCTCATTCATTGAAAGGTGCACTTCTCACTGCATGTGCCCTTGTAGATACTATTATTAGTACGAGTCTAACATGTATTTAAGCTAGCCTACGCTGTGGCCTTAGACCCCAGCTTCAGCTAAGGTTATATACTCCTAACTCTTACAAGCTCCTCGCTTCCGCTATAAGTGACGCCTAACTTCTCGCAATCTACCAATGCCTCTCTAACACTGAATCACCGAATGTGAGTGACAGGATAGAGATCAGCCTTGGTTCAGATTAGAGTTAGTGCTTAACAATTAGCCGAAGCTTGCCCTTACTACCTTTACTGTTGTTAACAGTAACTGTACCGCTTCAAGGCAGTCACTGTTATACTTCCAAAGAAAAAGAAATCTTCAGCCCGTTATTTAAAACGGCACCCATCGTACCTCGAGACCATAAACACTCATTGTGGTACAACAAGCTTTATGCCTCTCACCCCCTCAGACCGCACCGCCATTATCTTTGGAAGTACCTTCAGTATCTTGACACTATTAACTGCAGTTGCAGTTATCCACATCACCCAACCAACCCGATGCCAAAGAGCACCGACCCCTGGAAGAGGGAGAGTACACAGACTCAATGGCTCATCAACAGGAACCTCATGAACAGGAAGCACCATCTGGCTCAGGTCAATCA
>NW_026848482.1:0-62101 GCF_030435595.1 Desarmillaria tabescens
AAGCTTATGATATTACCTGTAAGAATACGCGCTACGCTACGAGATGTAAGTAAGGCGATAAATACAAGGAATACGGAATAACTCACCTCAGCCTTTCTCTGTCGGTATAGAGCAACAAGCTGAGGTGGGGCGGGTACAAAATACGAGGTATATATACTTACTCTAAAGTCCGAGGAAGGAAGCGAGGAAAAGTAAGTACTGACTAAAGAACGGAAATGAAATGGGAGTCGCAATGTCCAAGAAGCACAGATCGTCGCAACGACGAGCAAGAAGTCGGGGTGACAGCGTGCGAGGCGCTCCCGAGGGCTTGGAACTCAACAATTATATCATATATACTAATATACATAATAACTAAAAGTATATTATATATAACCAAAATTGTATTTGATTATTCACCGCAAGAAAATATTGATATTAATAATATGCACAATGTTTGGGTCTGTCTTCCTCTCCTATCTCAAGAAATATAATGCATCAGTACCACTTTCACCTGCACTTGACCTGATTTTCCAGATGGAAAAAGACTGAGTCATCAGTCCTATCATCATAACTTTTCATATCTATCTGATTATTCATATAACTGGTCTGATACAGAATCTCCATCATAGTGCAGGCATAGGGCCTGCTCCCCAGTGTATATGCATCAAATGCCTTCACTATCTTGTGTGTCAAATCATGGAAAGCATGAGAGTGTTCCAACTATTTAAATAATCATTTGTATCTCATCAGTACACTGCATGTGAGTACACACCTTACTATTCACACAATGTGTCTTCCCCTCAACATAGCCTTAAATCTCTTCTGTCACACAATGTCTGCACCAAGACTCTCACCTCACACTGATAAATTGGCCTACTTTGTGAACGTATATGAGTCATGTGATCCTCTGATCCCTTCACATGGTCTCGCTGCTGACCAATTGCATGACTGAGAACAGATGGTCAGCTGTAACAGTCACATCCAATTTAAGAAACAGTAACCATAGGGGCTATTTTCCGGTCATAATAAGATTTGGGCTGGCTTCTGGTAGCTGGATGGGTCAGGAAACAGTACTAGAATGTTCATGAACCTAAATAACATAAAAGCGAACCTACTGATGAGGTATGGGGGCTCTGGAGAGTGTGTAATATAGGTAATTTCGCAAAAATGGCTGCAATATTTGCTTTTTTGGGGTTTTTTAGGGTGATACATGCATTGTATCGACCAGGGAATGTCACCAATGAATTTCCTGACCTTGAAAACCCCTAAAATATCCCTCTATAGCACTTGTGGCACATTTTATTACCAGGATTAGACGAACACATTAGCTTTTTAAGAGAGGATTGGGGTGCACATATGGTTTATGTTATTTTCTGAGCTTCGAATGAGACTGGGATTGTTACCAATGAATTCCTTGACCTTGAAAACACTGAAATGACTATAGGAACAATTTATCAGGCTCTATAAATGGTAGTAATGATAATATTACAGTTTAGGAGGAGCACATATGGAAAATCACTTTTCTGTACCTCGGAATACTTCGGAACTTCTACCAGTCTGTTCATTGACCTCAAAATACCTCGTATAACACAAGGATTTAAAGAAAACCTACAAAAATACATGTTAAAAAAGAGTAATAGGGGATGGAGGAGATATACCTTGTATTACGCATTTCTAGTGGTTGGAGAAGGTATTCCTGTTATCTATTAGACGATATATATTCTATAATCATTTGTACAAATTCCCACATTTATCCGAAATGTATTGGAAGAGATATAAGCATATCATTTTGCAAATGATGAGGAGCACATCCCCAATTTCGATATTCTGATCATTCTATAGCTTGGGGAATGTCAGAATCGGATTCCTTGACCCAAAAATGGTAGGATCACCAATCATCCATGGTTATTTTATCAAGAAAACATCTAATGGTAAGAACAAATCAGACTGCAGCAATTATCAAGGAAAGTTCATATTGTACTTCAGAGTGTTGACACTTCACTTCCCATGGATGATTGGTGACCCTACCATTTTTGGGTCAAGGAATCCGATTCTGACATTCCCCAAGCTATAGAATGATCAGAATATCGAAATTGGGGATGTGCTCCTCATCATTTGCAAAATGATATGCTTATATCTCTTCCAATACATTTCGGATAAATGTGGGAATTTGTACAAATGATTATAGAATATATATCGTCTAATAGATAACAGGAATACCTTCTCCAACCACTAGAAATGCGTAATACAAGGTATATCTCCTCCATCCCCTATTACTCTTTTTTAACATGTATTTTTGTAGGTTTTCTTTAAATCCTTGTGTTATACGAGGTATTTTGAGGTCAATGAACAGACTGGTAGAAGTTCCGAAGTATTCCGAGGTACAGAAAAGTGATTTTCCATATGTGCTCCTCCTAAACTGTAATATTATCATTACTACCATTTATAGAGCCTGATAAATTGTTCCTATAGTCATTTCAGTGTTTTCAAGGTCAAGGAATTCATTGGTAACAATCCCAGTCTCATTCGAAGCTCAGAAAATAACATAAACCATATGTGCACCCCAATCCTCTCTTAAAAAGCTAATGTGTTCGTCTAATCCTGGTAATAAAATGTGCCACAAGTGCTATAGAGGGATATTTTAGGGGTTTTCAAGGTCAGGAAATTCATTGGTGACATTCCCTGGTCGATACAATGCATGTATCACCCTAAAAAACCCCAAAAAAGCAAATATTGCAGCCATTTTTGCGAAATTACCTATATTACACACTCTCCAGAGCCCCCATACCTCATCAGTAGGTTCGCTTTTATGTTATTTAGGTTCATGAACATTCTAGTACTGTTTCCTGACCCATCCAGCTACCAGAAGCCAGCCTAAATCCTATTCTGACCGGAAAATAGCCCCTATGATGCCATCATTTGGTCGCATCCAGCCGATTTTGGCCAGATATTGATGGGATGACTTCACAGGCTAATTATAGATTTTTATGAAAGGTCCCACGGAAAATTCCGGCCCATCCCGATGGGAAATGTGCCTAATAGTTGAGAAAATGTGGATTTAGGTTGGATTTAGGCCCTCATACATGTGTATACTTATCAGGCCTACAGGCCCCACAGGATTGTGTACAATTTAATTCCTGAGCCTACAGGGAATTGTATACAAGGCTGGCCTTATGAGGTGTATAGGTGACTACTCCTAAGACCTAAGTACTTTATCCTTATATGGTTGATTAATCTTGTTTCATTGAATTGGTCATACTAACAACGCACTTCTCTGGGTCCGATTACTATAAATGGTATTTTGAAATTCAGAATGGCATATGTCTGAAGCGCGACCGTTAGGCTTTCTATAGGTTCGCTATATCCACATCTTTCTGACGATTCTCCAACAGGGATTATGACCTTCTGCAGCTAGTAAAGAACCTGTTTGATGATAGTTTCGTGCCTCCCAAGAACGCCGGGGAATCCGAAGATGACCAAACTGAGGAAGTTGAAGTGCGGATGCAGGACCTCTTCACTTAGACAAGTACACTTGCCGACAGGAGTCAGTTGATTTATCTACCATCTATTGTAATGATCAGATCTTGCCAGTGCTTCCGTATGTGTTGCGAGGAGCCTCTTTTAGCTTATCAAGGATCGAACAAGGTTAAACCCGTCGCGCTTGCAGTATAAAGTTACTGGCACGGCGAGCTCGGAAATCTCATACATCTCACGTTTCCCTATTCTCAGTCTTTCACCTTTCCTAATAGAAGTACATATAATACAGCATGCACTATAAATGCACCCGCCGATATGATGACGGGACCAGACGATCAGAAAATCTGCCAATTCACTGGATCAGGGCTAATAATACACTGTTATTCATCAGAGAGACTATACTCATATCAGTAATAGTAGGAGTAACGCGGCCTGCAAAGAAAATAACACTCGGAAAACAGCCGTGCTTAAGAGGGACTAGGTTTACGTACCTGGGTAGGTATGCCTCCAGATCGGTATGGCAGCGCAGACCAGACATGTACAGTGAACCCGTCACACGACCTAAAGTGGCTGACAAGCACCGATACAAGTCCGAGCGACCTTGATGCTGAGAAACCCATTCCTTGTCTTGGAAGCGCCTCTGAATGAGGCACGAATACTGCTCGACACAATCGAGGCAGGTCATCATTGCCCTACATGAATTATAGATTGAGGACATAATATCTGGAATGTCGTCGAGAAGGTCGATCCGCACGGACCAAAACCCCGGGATATGCTTGACGAATCGAAGGAAGGTCTCCAATCCGCACGGCCCACGGAGTGTGGATATGAGGGGCAGTTCGATCCTATCCAAGTTTCCTTCGATGGCGGGGACGAGCTCTTCCCTCGCGAGCCTGCATGTATTCGCCATTTGTAGGAGGTCGTCTTCGAACATTTTATATTCACGCGCGCCCGTTCCATACCGTATAGTCCAGCTTGCGTAGAACAGCACAGAATCGAACTTTTCGATGATTGACCACGTAGTATTGTCAAATTTGGCAGCGAGGAGGCATATAGGGGTGATTATGGAGAAGGCTGTTGGTGCCAGACCGGCGGAGTCAAGGTGTTTGACGAGGTGCGCTAGTGTCTGGTAGAATGTCCTCCCGGAAGTTAAGAGGACTGAGAGTAAGAGGGGAATGGAAGGTAGCTTGCTGGATCCTGACATGTTTCAAGGGCTTCCCAAAAGAGCAATGACGAACTAGTTCAACAGCACGGTGGGCGACAAATCCGCCTCCCGCAGTTTGTCCCCGGGGTAACCTTGATGAGCCAGAAGAACTTGGAACTCTAATTTATCTACCTTGTCTGTTGTAATAGTCACCGATTCCAAATTTACAACAGCACCAACGGGCTTTCTCCACAGCGGTACCGTGGTCCCTCCACAGAATGTTCCAACGACTGGCTCTTATTATAGCCTGGCAAGTATGGAGAATGGATGGAAAGCTGGTCGAGTAATTAAGGACACGTTTTCTTAGGTTTCGGGATTCTGGAAGGATGGCTCCGTCGGACTCCTAGCTGATGAAAAGCAAAATTCACATCACATAGGTTACACTCGAATTTGAACAGAAGTATTAAAAAACGAAGCAGAGTTTTCATAATTCTATATTAGCACTTGTAAGCGCGCACCTACTACAATAAGTTAACCGACGCACTCACACATATCACACCGATCTAATCCATTTTACAACGTCCTCAGCCCACTCCTCGCCTTGCCCCGTGCCAACCGCGAAATTCACGCTGATGTGATTATGCCCTGCAGCGACAAATTTGTCGTACGTCAGACCACGGGCTTCCAAAGCCAACTGGAAATTCTTCGAGGCGTCGATCAGCGAGTCAGGGTCTCGTTCGGCGATGCCCAGCAGTAATCTAGGAAGGGAGGTTATCTTCTCCTCAGTGGCCGCCTGCAGCAGACCCAGTGGTAACTTCTCCCTCTGATGTTTTCCCTTGTGCTCGTGCCCGTTAACCTGCTCCACGGAAGCCGGCCCATAGTACTGCTCCACCGCAACGGTCATAAACCCAGGCATCTCCTCAAACGTATACGCCCCAGCGAACAACACCGCGCCCTTAATCCTAGGATGTAAAGTGGCCGAATACAACTCGGGTGTGATAAGAATCGTGAACACGTTCATAGCTCCCGCAGAGTGGCCCATGACAAAGAGCGCGTCGAGATCGGGTTCCGTGGCTCCGCCGAAAGCGAGGTTCTCGGGGTTGTCGATGGCCCATTGCATGGCATCGCGGACGTCCTGGGCTGCTCCGGGGTGCTGGACGCTGGGGACGAGGCGGTAGTCCGGGATGATGGTTATGAAGCCTTGGGAGGAGAAGTAGGATCCAAGGTTGGCGTAGACGAGGTCTGCGGGTGGGGGGAGGGCGCGAGCGCCGGTGTCGAAGCCTCCGCCGTAGCTGAAGAATAGAAGGGGGCTCTTTGATGGTGTAGATGTAGCTGATGGGTAGTAGATATCAAGCTGATCGCAAGCAATGAAAATGGGAAATTTAGTAGGGTTGGAGAGACGTACCTTGTGTCTCTCTGTTGCGCCATACTGGAACGTCCTCTTGCTCGTTGCAAGTATTTTCTCTCTCTTGGCCTCGAGGAGGGGTAAGAAGATGCCCACAGCTGTCAAGATCACTGTGTCAGCCGCAGGAGAAAAGAAGCGGAAATCGAGACGTACTGGGGAACAAGATCTCTGGGACGTCTTTCTGCTGGAGTTCTGCTACCTTGTCCATGGGTGCGATAATCTATCTGTTGGACAGCAGGGCACCCCCGGGACATTTATACCATTGCATTGCCGGCCCTGATGGGAAACCCCTTCCCATAGGCTCAGGAGTGGTCATATAAGTGTTTGGGGACACGTTGAGCGCTGATACAGCCTCATTATCGTTTATCCAAAGAGCAAATACCGCCTTATACCGTATGAGGCACTGAAAAGTACGGAGTTTTGAGTGGCGCAGATTGCGGCAAGTCCCGAATAGTCCTGTTTTGTCGTCAACTCATTCGAGCACCACGGACCATCGCAGATGTGGATGGATGGAGAGTCCACGTGCGGTCTCAACGCGGGCTTCCTTCCGTTGCCAGTCAGCTATCCTTGCTAAGCGGCCGCTCTGGGTCAACTCCGGGTCACTTAACAGCTGGCTTTCGCCACAGTAAAAAAGGTTCTGCCTTGCAAGTATGTAAAAACCGAAGCGACGACATTAGGGTTACCCGACACTGATGTTCCTGCGAAAATACCTTGGAAACGATACTTGGTCTCCGTGGACACTGCTCTCGCACTATTTCCCTTTTTGTGTGTCGAGGACGACCCGTGTCGCGTGCGTTCCTGGGAATGTTTGTCTTTCACGAACAATCACAATCACGTACACTCTCAAAGCACCGTGCCCTTGCTTTCGCCGTTTCTAGACCGGCCAAAGCGCTGTCGAAGCTTCATCAATTGCCAAATACGTTGATGACGCGGACACGAACAAACTAAGTTTGTTTACCCGAGGCCGGCAGTTATAAGGTGGCGATGTTTGGGATCCTCGATGTTTTCAGCCCTTGCTCCCCATGGCTGACTCGGACACCATGGAGGTTTTAATCCCTTCTTACCTAACACATTCTCCATCCCATACTCCCGACGTCACTGTCGTTCTCAAGTCTCCCGGTTCTGATCACCAGGTCGTCCTTCCAGGTCTAGCACCAGATTCTCGTGGTTATGTTCATATACAAGTCGAGTAAGTTTATACACAAACCCGTTTTATATCTTCCTAATCTAACAATACATCCATCTACCTCAAAGGTGCTTGTTCAATCTTCCCGGCCCTCCCACCGAGTGTCCAAAACTCGAACCAGCCTCGGAAGGATTTTCGTTTGCAGGGATGTTCTCATGGGCAACCGAAGGGTTGAGAAACAGACTCTTCGTGTTTGGCAACACTAGCCGGTCTCCTGTCCGCAGCCTGAGAAAGCCGTATGAACCATGCACAACAACGCCACAGCCACGATGCCTCGGTCCTCATGGTGGCCCTGTGATTTACGCAAACAACCGTACTGGCTTCTTCTCAGCATCTCCTCCTCCAGTCCAAGACCCGCCACGAACTCAACCATCGATAAAAGATGTGGCGGCACCTACCTCACTCTCCTCCTCGGCCGCCGCCGCCAGCTCGATTCCCTTCATTTATCGTGACGGGAGTGTATTCGTACCACGTCATGATGATCCATCACTGGAAGACCATGAACGCCGCCACGAGCTCGAAAACATACTGCATCCTCTGCTTCCCCCAACCACGCCGGAGAAAGCCACCACCACGCGAGAATCGGCTTGGTTGGAGTCCCGGCATGCGTCGTCGTCGGAACTGAGGGATGATGTCGTAGCAAACGTCGCACTGGGACCAACACAACTACAACCACAACCGGCATTGGCATCAACATCAGCACCTGTAACCCTTCCCCCTGATCCCGCTCCCGTCCAGGCTCCGACGACACCAGTTGAACTTGTTGCGGGCCCATCGTCACCTTTGACGCGAAAGAGGTCGGACGAGGAGGATGCAGAGGAGGAGGAGGAGGAGGAAGAAAGACCGAGGACCAGGAGGCGAACTCAGTAGAGCTGCTCCTCCGGCGTTTATTTTTCATCATATCATTGGCATTGGCATCAGCATCATCAGCATTCACGACACAACCACAACCACAACCATCATCCATAACATTTTCCAAGTCAATTGTCTAGACCATACACAGAAATCAAGCATCGTCGCAATCACGCGACTTCACAGTTTTTCTTTTTGGTCTGATCAACAAAAAACGCGTTCGAGTCGCGTGCGCGTTTTGGTCGGGCTGATCCGCCTGTCCCGGGTCGGAACTTGTGCTTCAACGGGGTCGGTTTTAAGACGGCATTTCTCAACATCAAGCGCAAGTTTCTGGCATTCTGAAGAATACGTTCCGACAAGAGGTGCGGTGAATGGTAAGAGCCAAATCGAGTCAACGAGAAGCATGTGAAGAACATGATGCTACATGAGCTGAACTTCCGTATCGTATAGCACCCGTCTGAAAAGAAACTTAAGCTCGCAGACCCGTCGACAGGATACCATCAACGTATGTCACCTCCAGGCGTAATAGGAGGCATCACCATACCAAGAAGCAAGTCGACTTTTCATTCGAGCTGGACTGACGCATCGTGCAACTCACGTCCCATTTCATCTCCACATCAAAGACGTTCGATAGTAACTAAAGACTATAATTGGCGAGAAACGACCTTTGGATTCTGAGCCGTAAGCGGCATGAATGACGTTCCTTTCGCCTGTGGCTTCAAGAACAGTCTGAACCAAAGATCTGAAGCTCTAGTGTCACGAATCTGGGCGCGATAAACTTTGGGTCTACTCGCTCTTGTAGGGACCAACATCCCCCCCCAGCAACATCATCGAAACACCCATCACTTCCCTGTGGTCTCTCGCACCGAACCCTCACTGGCTGGGCTGAACTCTTCCTTCGCGTGACCAACACTAGCGTATGTCCGCCGTGGAGCACTCTGGATCACGCAGAGAGAATTTTTTTTCTAATGCCAGGAAGTCTTTCGTTTTACATGGCGATTCTGTAATGACCTTAAACTTGATTGATAATAGTACAAAATTCAAATCACGGATTCAAGGCTCAGGCGTATCCTGCATCACTATCCCCAGGGCGTCTGCTGAGTCCCTTTCTCTAGGGATGTCACTTTGTTCCGCGAGTTGCGACCTCCTCTTGGCTGAGCTTCACCTTGGCCGCTCCGAGGTTCTCTTCCAGATACTAGAACACATGAGTAGAAGGAAATGGAGTATAACCATATAGGTTACCTTGATCTTCTTCGTCCCAGGAATGACAACAAAGTCGTCGCCCTGTGCAAGGATCCACGCGAGGGTAACTTGACCAGGCGTCGCGCTATGTTTTGGCGCGATGACTTTCAAACGATCAACGAGATCAAGAATCTTGGGAAATTTCTCTTTAGAATGAATACCTGCGAACACTTTGTCACTAAAGTGAAGCAGGAAAAACTTCAGTGAGCACTCCTCTTTATTCGTGAAGAGAGAGATGACCTCGTCGGAGTCTACCGACCCATAGAAGCTGCTGAGACCCATGGCCCCCAAACCGATAGGGTTGATCAATGCGTCACCGATTTTCCTGGGAGGTAAAGACATGATGGTGGTTGGGAAGGAGCGTACCCTGCTTCTTGGGTCTCATATATATGATGTTTACCGTTAGCGGCAGCTCCGCAATGTCCAGCGTTCACCTCCGGGATGTGATGAGCTTCCTATCGACTCCATGAAGTGAGCCACCAGGAGGATTACGCCATTTTTGCTACAGGTGGTTACGACACGGTTGACGTACAATAATGTGACGAGATCTCTCAACTGTAAGATTGAAACGAGTTCAGTATGAGCCTCCCGAGGTGCTTGAACTAGTACATGACACGCAGGGAGTGTGCGATGAGGCATTGCAACATTCGCATATCCAGAGGTTGACGCAACTGGCGAACCGGGACTACACCTACCAGTCAAGCATGAACTTGCTGCTTGACGTTTAAGCAAGAAAACAGATCTTCAAGGGACAAGTCGCGGGTCTGTTCGGTTGATCCGCTAACCCCGGGTCGGAACTAATTGCTCAACGGGGTTCGGTTTTATGTAACACGGGATTTCACTGATGACCATCACTGGCAAGCTCAAGTCTATGGCATTTTACAGGTGCGATAGATGGTAAGAGCCAAATCGAATCAATGGGAAGTATATGAGCTGAATTACACGTCGTATAGTACCTGTCTGAAAAGAAAAGGGCTCTCGTACAGACCCATAGGCAGGACACCATCAACGTATGTCACTTTCTCGAGGAGTAAGCGTATCATCATACCAAGAAATCGACTTTTCATTCGAACTTGACCAGCGCATCATACAATTCACTTGAAGAAGGATCGACAGTTCCAGACTATTTGGAGAGTGAAGACCTTCAGATTTCTGAGACAAATAGCATGGATGATACTTGTCGCACAGAATTCCTTTGACCTGTAGCTTCAAGAACAAGCGTGACAGTTGGAACGAAGGATCTGAAGGGCGGATCCTACTAACCGTGATGTGCGTCTGTGGCGGCCTTAGCGCCGTGAAGAGCGATGAATCCGGGGGCGATAAACTTCGGTTCTCAAACAACGCCGGACCCTGAGCGCTGTATATATTGGCCTTTGCCCCTACAAGAGCAAGCAACTTGTCTATCCCTCTTACCAAGGACATGTCCTCCAACAGTGTCGTAACCAAACTCCCGCCAGAAATCATCGAGCAGATTATCTTTTCTCTCTGGTCCCTCGACCTCACCACCACCGAACGCATTCACCTCATTACCTCCTCCGTCCTCGTCAATCACGCATGGGCAGAACTCTTCCTTCGCGTATCCTGGCGCGACGTGTTCATACCTACACTACCCTTCGTCATGCATTTCCGCCGTTTGCTCTGTGGAGAAGCAACTAGTATTACTCGGATTCTCAGCTTGGATTCGGGTTTACCGAATATTCTATGTCGGAGTATTACATTCGATACGTCGAAACAAGGATTGAAGGATCCGATGGTGGAGGCACGGGGGAACTTGGGCTTGTTCTTCCTTGGGCATCGAGGGATCGTTCCGGATCTGAGGTGGATAACGTACCGGGATGGTACGGACGTGAAGAGGGTAGCCTTTAGGTGGGCAGTATCCCCAGACACACGGGGGCAATGCCGTGCAGAGATGGGGAAATGAGCGGTACATTTCTGATGAGTGTCTCCATTTATGCAGCTAGGAAACGTCAGCAGCCTTTTACAACGGAGGAGTTATCAGGTACCACAACCTTAAACCCTTTCACGTTCCAAATACTCTCGATCCGGACTAGAGCATCCACAGCGGTACCTTTCCAAAGGACACACGCGAGTCCGCTTCAAACTCAAAGTGCTCAAACAGTTTTTTTGAAGCATAGAAAGGCCTTTGACGCATTAACAGGATGCCCCTTTTACTTCGGGTGGTCTTGGCAATAACGAGGTAATTTCGAAGGCGCCTTTGTAAGACGACTGGCGAGGGGAGACCGGAAGGGATCTGTTCCTACCGACCGCCGAAGTAGACGGGGTGGGACAAGCAGCGTCGCAGGGCATCGGCAAAGTGAACGTTATCAGGGTGAAGGAGGGCATTGGTAGAGTCCAGTTCTGTATCATGTGTTCAAATTCCGGCCAGAATGCAATGCGGGGTGACCGTAAGGAGCTTGATAACTTGTTGTTGACTCCATAAATCCTCCTTATGACACCTTTAACGCCTGCTTCAGGAGTTTCGCGCTACATCATGCTTAGAGCAATGGCGCAGACCTTTAGGACCTCGCTCAGGTCGGAAAAGAAGTCTAGAATGTCCAAAATTCAAGGCGTTTCGTGGGTTACGCAGAGCGCTTCGTGCAACGATTGATGTTCTCGCCCTAGATTGCAGAACCTTCCCTCGCACAGAGAGTTGATACTATTCCTGTTCCCAGTCAAGGTCTTTCACCCTGTAATTTTGGAACGGCTTGAGACTCGATTTCCATCCAATTGACACATGTAATAATACAAATCACCTTTTCATGCTTCGTCGGCGTAAAGCTATTTGGATAACTCGGGTGTGGCCTGCATCACTGCTGCCATTCCAGTTGCCCCATACCTTGTTCCAGGAATATCGCTTTCCTCCGCGAGTTTACGAATAGCAGCAATCTCCTCTTGGCTGAGCTTAACCTTAGCTGCCCCAAGGTTTTTTTCCAGATACTAGGGCGCGAGTGAGTGTAAGACATTGAAGTACTACTGCACGAATACCTTGATCTTAAGTCTTTTGTACCAGGAATAACGACAAATTCGTCGCCTTGTGGAGGATCCAAGTAAAAATAACCTGACTAGGCGTCTGGGCGTTGAGCATCAGCCGAACGTGTGAGGCAATGCTCATAAGGTGCTGACAAAGCGAACGAGAAGGGCTCAATCTTGCCTTCATCCTTGACTCTCCTCGTTCGCAGTCAGCACCTCATTCGCACTTTGCAACTTCGTTGCGTTTTCAGTCATCCAGAAATACTATTACTTTATCATATCATCCACTATGTCTGCTCAAACCAACAATGCCCCCTCTACCTCCTCCGGAAGACCTCATGGCTCGGCAAATCAAGGAACTGGCTTCGACGTCACCATGATAGCAATGACTGCTCAGATGATGAAAGAATTGAAAGGAAGAAATGCTAGGCGAGCGGAAAGGAGAAGGCAGGCCAATGATGCTAGCGAGGTTTCAGAAGATGAAGATGAGAAGGAGCTGGCTGATCGAATGAATTCTCTTGTTCGTACTCATCAAAACAATTCGACTATGTCCACTGCTTCCAAGGACCATGCCAAGGACTCGGAGACAGGCTTCAAATTTGGGGACGCGAAAGCCTTGGCCAATGGAGGTTATCGCACCCTAGAGTCCTCATATCCCGAAGACCTGTTCGTTCTTGCCCGCAATGGAATCTCACCACCGTTGACGATGTTTACTCCCACAACGCTCACGAATATTAGGCTCGGAAGAGATGTAACGTATCGGAAGTTCGCACGAGGTGCTACATCGACGAACATCCGAGTACTCGATACTTCGACTTTCCCCAACGAAAAGGACATGACCTTGGCCCAATGGCTCGCAGCGTACGAAAACTTCTTGAGCTTTATCTCGGAGTTATGTGAAGGAGAGCGAATCTTCGAAGGTTTTGTGAAACATCACCAGCGAGCAGTTACCGACCCAGACATCGAGGCGACATTCGAGGCTCACAAGGAATTCGACTGCGACCATTTACGACCGCAATTCTTCACTAGGGGAGGCATTATTATTGATGTTAACTCGAAAGAGTACATTGAAGGTTGGAACCGCGTCGTGCAAAGGGTCGCTAGGCGTACGACAGCCCAGGAGATCAAGACTGCCGTTGCTCAATACATCCCAGCCGTCAATGGCCCAACTAGGACCACAAAAACAAATCCCGGTTTCAGCCCTTTGACAAATCTCAGTATTCCGCGCTATGCTTCGAATAAAGTGGCAGCTTAGGTAAATTTACCAGGCTAGAAGGACGCGTGTCGGTCCGAAGTCACTATACACGTGATATTCATCTGTAATCAAACTTTTTTCCCTCCAACGTTTACTGAACACTCTCGTTCTTCCCCTTCCACCGCGATCCGTTCTTTGTACCTCGCGTCTTCCTCAGATCAATGATGGGTATCTCCTTCGACCGACCTCAACCTCAAGATATCGTGCCGAATTTGCGCCGAGGCAACGTACTATCGCGTTCTGAGGACAGAGATACAAGGGTGCTTGGGGACGATAGCGAGTCTGGGAAGTAGAGGACGATTCAAATGATCAAGGCCCGCCTCTACTCCAACGCGTACGAGAGCTTCGCTTCTGGCTTCAAATTTAGGTGAGCTGTCGGTGCTTACTTCACTTCTCTGTAGCTAACACACTTTCACCTAGATCCCTTCTATGGAAGTTTCCTCGTGCTACGTCTTGCGTTCCTTCAATGATGCATGTCTCTCACCACCACCATCAGCCCAATATGTGGGACCAGGACTACGCCAAGATGGCGTATCGCATTCAAGCGAGCGAGACGCGGGAGTACCCAGAGGTACGAGCTGTGGTCGCGTCGAAGGATGGTTCCGTTACATGCAGGAAGGTTCGGTATACATGCTCTCCGATCTTGGGAGTGGGTTTTCGGTAAGTTGTTCAATGTTCAGTCAATCTGAGCGCTAAATACTTTCTCTCCTAGGTCAAATCCTTCCCTCTGGTGACGGTGTCTGCTTCGGGGAGGCAATCCATATGAATCAACATCGAAGGAATGGGGTACAGTGTTACGAGGTATGTTGTTGACTTCCTGCTCACGCATGCATGGCTAACCTTTTCTGCAGCGTATGCCATTCACTCTCAACAGGGCAGGTTGAACTTTGCGCTGACACAGTATATTATGCTCTGGTGACCAAGATGCATGGAACGGCGGAGGATTTTGGAGGCTGGGTTGCCGCGCGATGTGGGGAGGATGATCGCCAACCACGCTTTGAAAAGTGGGAGGGGATCGTAACTGGGAGAAGAGGTGCCTCGATGTTCTATGGTTGGGTGCCTGAGGCGTATTGATTTTGATTGAGTTCGAGGTATGTTGTCAAGTCTGTGCATTGACGTCGTTCGTTGACCTCACTACGTGCAGGATTCGAAAGTATGGATTGAGCTCACCATCCCGAAGGCAAGGTGTATGGTACGCTACCGATATCTTTTTCTGATCTCGTGTACTAAATCTCGATTCTTCAGTTAATGCTGTGTTCTTTTTCAGCCGTTACTTTGTATGGATCCTGAAAATCCCATGGGTAGCACTGCAAAGTACGTCGCTGAGTTGTGTTGACTAGGACGTTTTTGACTAACTGTTCCTTCAGCCTATCATCTTCGTTTGCAGCGTGGACGCTAGCTATGTCCGTGGTATGTTTTTTTTTAGTATTCATCTTTTTTTTCCCACTGAAACTGGTTTAAGATCTATGGCACGATCATCATTCCTTTCGTTGACCTCCAAGAAGCGGAAGGTCTGATTTGATGCCATTCTCCGTCCACTAAATTGACGAATGTTGCGGCTGAGCAAATAACCGCCCTGGACGGGAGGAATTTGAACCAGTTTTGTATATGGTATGTCCTCTTCCTTCCCTGGTTCTTCTCGCGCTGATGTCTTATTAATCCAGCGCGTTGTTGTCTGCTAGAGGCAGAACCTTAGGGTTAGGGTCAGTTCTGGCTGGGGCCTTTTGGGGGGCATGTCGGACCCACAATGGCCAGCCTCGGTTTTCTAGTAGATCGATTTTTAGCACGGCTTGGAAGGAAACTAATCAGTTGGTTTTGACCAGGATGACTCAAAGTCGATCGGACGAAATGCAATAGTTCGAACATGTCTTCGGAAAATTCATCAAATCCTTCTGCATGTATTGAACAGGCACTATCGCTCCCCATGGTTACAAGCACCTCATTGCGCAATGTTCAGACACGCTTGGAGGCGTGGTACTGAAAACCGATGCCATACCGCCTGCAGTGGATACGCATCTATTCTAGATACAATCTACATGTGATAAACGTTAGTTGGATGAAGAGACTCACTGGAGCGACGATGAACGAGCTTTTAGTTTAACGTCGGACATTGGAATGGCATCGTGCATAAATCACGTCAGTCCTTTGGTACCACTCGTGGCTGCAGAACCGTTTCCTTCAGGGAAAAATGCATGTAAAGTTAGTATTTCTGAGTAATGTTGTAATATCAAGTGTCACGCATCGCAGTGCTGAGTGCAGTCGACGTCGGGATCTTGGGTTGTCAGGCAAGGAAACGTTGTTCTTCTCCCCGGCTTTGTTTACTATGTAGTATTGTTTCTGGTGTACAGGCGTAGATAGATAGGTGAACGAATAATGATGATCATCGCCTGATTGCGAGGGTTCCCTGCTATATCCGGCAGGTGAACGGTTGGAGAATTACCGCTCATCTCGACAAGGCATTTACTAATCCTTTGGATACAGCCCTGGTGCTACCACGGCTTCAACGCAGTTTGGTACCACACCCCATCGACCTCCCCAGTAGTATGTGCTTTTGTGTCGCTTTCACTATTGTATGTCCTTATTCTGGCTATGACTAGGATTCAGGAATACTCGAAATGGATAGGGATGAATGGCTTCGCTGTTATCACGACGTTATTGTAACCTACAGGGACTACGACGATAAACGGGTGAGTGTTTACAAACAAGAAAAGAAGAACATTAAATGTATAACACACCTCAAGTATGACGAGGTGACCCTCTCTTCTCCCATAGGGACAGGTCAAAAGGCGTCCATTCTAGTGCCGAAGCAACAGTCCTACACCGGCAGGAAGCCCGTCATACCATCCGATCTCGCCGACACTCACTGCGCCGAGCTCGGCATTCATAGTCTGGCCGGGGTCCGGTTCGGTCCAGGTTCGGGCACATTTGCCTGAACCTCGAACCCGCACCTCCAGGTTCGCTCCCCAACCCCCCGAACCTCGAACCTGAACCTCAGGTTCAGGTCCACAAGGTTCGGTCCAGGTTCGAACCCGGTCCAACAGTTTTTTTTTCACAAACCATGTATATAAAAACAATCACTAAACTACATGGATCAACGACTACATTGAAAAGTCCCAGTCTGCCTCGTCAAAACAAGGTCCAGTATCCATCCACGCTTCATTCTGCGCACTTACGCGTCCATCTCGATAAGCTTCCTTCAAACGCTGCAGCGTCCCAAACTTCTCGGCACCAAGGTTTCGACGGCGAGGATCAGAATCAGTACGCCCTGCATATGAGAAAGCACGCTCCGATGATGTAGAAGATCCAGGGACGGCGACGGGCGTACTCGGGCGTACTCGATTTGCTCAAATTTCTTGCAAAGACGTAATTACAGTGCTGAACGTGGTGGCTTGAACCTTATATTGCCCGACTATATAGCTACCCCAAAATGAGACCACGATTCTCTGTATTAGGTAGTATTACGAGGGGAAATTTAGATTTATAAACTCACCTGTACACTCGCGAAATTTGCACGAATTATTTGGAGGTTCAGCAGGTTCGAACCCGGTCCGGACCCGGTGCGCAAATTTCGGCCAGGCTGAACCCCGCACCTGGACCTCGGTGGCTGTGCTGAACCTGAACCTGAACCGCACCTGGACCTGCGGGTTCGGTTCAGGTTCGGACCGGGTTCATGCGGTCCTGCACCGGACCGCGGCCAGACTAGGCATTCAGGGACTCTTGGGGAAGCTCAACGCCATCCTCGGCACGTCATACACTCAGGGCACTGCGGGGGTATACTCTATTCTTGAGTACTGCATCTCGAAAAACTATGACTTTGGGACCGCATACGCCCATCTCCGCCTGTTCTGGCACAACGAGTCTGACTTGACCACCATGATAGATGATTTACTCGAGCGCGATGTGCAGCACCGAAAGATGTTGCAAGATGTACTTGTCGAAGACAAAATCATACACTCGTACGTGCCCCCTCGGCGCATCTGGGATCTGTATAGTGATCGGGTAGTGCCCTGGTGGGCGGTTCGACAATGGCCGTGGGGGATATCGCATGCGTGGGTGGATGAAGAAGATCGTGAGGATGTGTTGACACCTGTCAACGATTATGAATGGCCGGTGCTAATGCCTAAAGGCACCAGCCTGAATTCCATCCGGATCGAGATGCTCAATCTAGGAGCAGAGTACGTGTGGCTGGATGTGCTCTGTTTGAGACAGAAAGGCGGACCAAGGGAGGATCTGCGTGAGGAGGAGTGGAAGGTGGATGTGCCCACCATCGGAAGAGTCTATGTCGAGGCCAAGAAAGTAGTATGCTACTTGAGTGGGCTGGGACGGCCTTTGAATTCCGAGGCTGACGACTTTGAGAATGACCACTGTTGGTTCAAGCGTGCATGGACACTTCAGGAGATCAGCAGACATTCAATCATTGGTGGGGACACTGGCGACGAAGAGTTATGCTTATGGACGAGGTTTGGGAACCAACTGTCATCGCTGCAGAAGATACATCGTGGACTGCATGTATATGACGTGCTGTCGCAGATGCAGAAGCGGGTGTCGACAAATTCTGTGGATAAAGTTGCGGGGATGGCATACCTTCTGCTTTCAGACTCTATACCGGCATACTACGGAAAGCAGTCTGAGGAGGATGCGTGGACAGCACTGGTGGATGTGACAGTGAACTTGGTTCAGGGGGATTTGCTCTTCCTGTATCCTGAACCGGGGAACGGAAACAAGATTTGGCGACCGTCATGGAAACAGGCCATGACCAAGCCATTGCCAACCCTATCGGAAGGGCCGTTGATCGACTATCCTGACAATATCGATGATGTTGATGCGTTCTACAATGGATACGTCATTGAATCGGCATTCGTGCGAGGATTGTCTGAGGGAGACTCACAAGGGCAGGACCGACGGGGAGAGTTCATTGTCGAAGACGACACCGGAACGGAGTGTATATTCAATATTGTCGCTCGTCATCAGTACCCAATACTAGGTGGCTCATACACATTATTAGGCACCTCTATGGGTGTAGGAGTCGATGATGACCCGATATTCTGGGTAGTCGGATGGAGACTACCAGATCAGAGGCTAAAGAAGTTGTCGGTGTTCGAAATATACGAAGGCATGAACTCATTGGAGTTACGGGGCATTGCAACAAAGACTTGTACAACTTTTCTTGCCTGATGTGAGTAGATGTTCGCAGTATGTTTTGTACATAGTCCAGCCATTACAACCATCTCCAGTATTGATATTGAACAGCTTGCTTATATGGATTGCTCCATGAAATACCAGTTTAGGTTCATACTCGGATCGGCATGATAATTTTTCATCGCGGCACCTGGACCGCGCTCTCTTCCGATCTCTGCATCGACCTAAGCTGTATCAGCGGAGATGGCCAATTAATCCAGTTTTCCGCCCCTTCTGTCTCTCTCTCTGCGTCTGCGTCTACCTCACTTGTGTCATGCATTGATGTTGGTATTAGATGAGCTCACTCTCCCATTTACCCTTCCATTCACTTATTTTCACCGCGATTTCAATATATCAGGACTTGGTGCATCATTTTCACTTCGGGCACCCCTATATTTCGTTGGCGACTTCTATACTACGGGCTATGACCCATTCGTGTTCGATCGAGTCTCGTATGACACGTTGTCTTCAGTAACTCTTTTCTGTGAGGGATCTCTGTTCTTAGTTTGATTCTTGCGGGCTAATTTACTCTTGCGCAGATTCTCCTCCTGCGGACGCCCACTCCCGTCCTTCCCATTCCCCTGCAATCCGCTCAGTGGACTTACATCCTTCCTTTACCAACGCCATGTATTTTGTTCCCACAACGACCTCAGTACTAATATTGCGCCAACACCAAGACGACGTATAGCGTTCCAGTGAGTGAGATGGATGGGATGACCGCCAACGACAATGGCGGAAGGCATGGGTTATTGGTGTCGAGGCGATTGGAGTGAAGGGCTTGAAACAGAATGATCGGTGTTGCCGTCCGTCTAATGCCATGCTCATTCTACCCTCGAATGCCCTTCCTGCTGCTATAAGTACCGCGACCCTCAATTCATCTTGGATTGGTGCTGGCGCTCCATCAAGTGACGAGGTCCGCGTGTGGTGGGATAGAGTGGGTGAAAGTATCTTTTGAGGTGCGTGTTTACTAATGTGATTTTTGGCGGCGGGACTAATGTCATTTGCACAGGATGTTGCTCGCACGCCTACCCATCAAGTCTCTGGCATTCTACAGGTGCGATGTGTAGTAAGAGCCAAGTTGTTATATGAGCTGAACTTTAGCACCCGTCTTCAAAAAAGCGCTCTCGTCAGTGGAAGATCGCAGACCCGTCGGTATATCATTAACGTATATCACATTCTCGAGGAATAGGCGTATCATCATACCAAGAAATTGACGTTTCATTCGAGCTGGAGCGCATCATACAATTCACTTGAAGAAGGATTGACACTTCCAGACTATTTGGAGAGTGAGACGAAAACGAAGACCTTCAGATTTCTGAGACGAACAGCATGGATGATACCTGTCGTGCAGAATTCCTTTGACCTGTGGCTTCAAGAATGAGTCTGAAGGGCGGATCCTACTAACCGTGGTGCGCGTCTGCGGCGGCCTTAGCGCCGTGAAGAGCGATGAATCCGGGGGCGATAAACTTCGGTTCTCAAACAACGCCGGACCTTGAGCGCTGTATATATTGGCCTTGGCCCCTACAAGAGCAAGCAACTTGTCTATCCCTCTTACCAAGGACATGTCCTCCAACCTGAGCGTCGTAACCAAACTCCCACCAGAAATCATCGAGCAGATCATATTTTCTCTGTGGTCCCTCGACCTCACCACCACCGAACGCGTCCACCTCATTACCTCCTCCGTCCTCGTCAATCACGCATGAGCCGAACTCTTCCTTCGCGTATCCTGGCGCGATGTGTTCATACCTACGCTACCCTTCGTCACACATTTCCCCCGTTTGCTCTGTGGAGAAATAACTAGTATTACTCGGATTCTCAACTTAGATCCGGGTTTACCGAATGTCCTATGTCGGAGTATTACATTCGATACGTCGAAACAAGGATTGAAGGATCCGATGACGGAGGCACGGGGGAACTTGGGTTTGTTCTTCCTTGGGCATCGAGGGATCGTTCCGGATCTGAGGTGGATAACGTACGGGGATGGTACGGACGTGAGGAGGGTAGCCTTTAGGTGGGCAGTACCTCCGGTAGCACGAGGACAGTGCCGTGCAGAGATGGGGAAATGAGCGGTACATTTCTGATAAGAGTCTCTATTTATACAGCTGAGCGACGTCAGCAGCCTTTTACAACGGAGGAGCTATCAGGTACCACAACTTTAAACCCTTTCACGTTTCCTTGATCCAGACTAGACTATCCACAGCGGTACCTTTCCAAGGGACGCACGCGAGTCCGTTTCGAACTCAAGGTGCTCCTCAAACAGCTCATTTGAATTATAGGAAGGTCATCCTGGCGACTTCGCCGCATGAACAAGCTGCTTCCTTGACTCCGAGCGTTCCTTGGCAATGACGAGATAATTTCGAAGACGTCTTTGTGAGACGAGGGAAGACCAGAGGGGATCTGTTCCTGCCGACCGCCGAGATAGGCGGGAATAGACAAGGAGCGTCGCAGGTATCGATAACCCCTGATATTACGACAAAGTGGATGTCATCAGGGTGAAGAAGGGCGTTGGTGGAGTCAGGTTCTGCATCATGCGTGCAAATTTGGGAGCAAGGTGGCCAGAATGTAATATCCGGCGACTTGATAACTTGTTGTCGACTCCATAAGATCCTCCGGAATGTTACGACACCTTTCTCATCCTCTGGTCCTCCACCGGTTGGGAATCATACCACTCCTAGAAAACTCCTAGGATTCAATGGGGAAACAAGTCACCTTAGGTTTCATGGTTGATGGAAAATCTGGGTGTTACTACATTTTCCCAGTTGGCAGATTACTGAAGGGTCCCACACCAAAATGAATTCGCCGTATGGATTCCCGAACGCTGTATGGATATGATGCCGTCTGGTGTAAAGTGCGCATCAACCATGGTCTCCCCCTGCTCTTCTTACCTGGTTTGTTTTTGCAAAACTGTCGCCCTTTTTATCAACTTTGCCGACAAAGCCAAGAATCCACCTTTGGGTACAGAGACAATTCCTGAAAGTCCTCCAGAACTACTATTCATAACGTCTTGGTGTAGCGCTCATCACCAATGTTACAATGTCCTGTTATTAGTCAACTCCCTCTTTAAGCTCGTTTCCCCTTCACTGATCCTATCAAGAGAGAAAAGACGAAAATCGGGCATCGTCTGCCTTCATGTGTCCCTTTCCCCAGAAGTTCTGGACCGACGGGATGCAGCGAGCAAGTAACCGCACAGATTCGCCATCTATTACCGAAGCCCCACACCGTCAAATCCCACCAAACTAGCTAGCTCGTGGGCCACTGCACCGAGAGCGCCCCCCCGTAAAAACCATCAGACGAACTTGTCAACACCGTGCTTGGCACCGATGATCCCAATTAAATGCAGTCATGTTTAATCCACCTATGCGGTCGATTCCCCTTGTGCAACTGAAACTTACAAAATTCGGGCTACGCTCAGTGTATGTTTTAATACTATGGTTTTGTGCATCGGGATCAATCAGAAGAATCGGGGACCGGCACGAAGCTGCCGTAATCACTAATCAGCCCCTTTTTGGACATACTTCCCGACCACCATCATCTCCACTGCCAACTCTCTTGCAGCAAATATGCTGATGAGACGTTCTGCAAGAATGGCAGGAGCCCCTTCCAAACGGAAGAGTCTCTCTGAGCCAGAATCCGACAGTTGGCAATCAGACGAGAACATCGAGAAGGAATACGATTTCGGTGGACGCAGCGAAGGTGCGCAATGGTCCTTCTACATTCTATGGTCCAAATGCTGAGATGAACAGTAGTGACAAAGCCTGGTTCAGCGAAACGAAGGCGAATCAGTTCGAATACGGCCGGAACGAAAAGGGCAACAAAGGTTACTCAAGGCAAACGGAAGGGAACTGGGAAGAAACAGCAAAATCTCGGCCTGTTATTAACAATGCCGCTAGATATTCTCTTCGCGGTGAGTTAAGCTACATTTACATTCTATCCATTGACCAACGTCAACAGATCTGTGGTATGCTTTCTCCGCGAGACCTCGTCAATCTATCGCGGGTTGATGCAAATTTCTGCCGCACTCTGACCGCGCATGATGCATCGTTCCTTTGGAAGGCGGTGAGGAAAGCGGAAGAGGGAATCGAGCCAGCTCGAGGAATTCCTGAATACCGATGGGTAGACCTGTTATTTGGGAAACCAGTTTGTGATGTAGGTTGCTGCTTTGTTTTGATATGCACCCATTTAACCCAAGTCTATCAGATTTGCCATATAAAGAATGCCTTTGTCGACTGGATTCCCCGACGACGTGTCTGCACGCAATGCTCGAAGGCAAAGTACGTTCATGCATTCTCGTTGGTTGCTGTATTCGAGCTTATCGTCCCCGTCAGCTTGATCGCTGCATCAAGGGTTAGAAGACGCTTCCCCGGTGTCGATGATGACATCTTGAACCTTATTCCGCTTACAACTGGTGAACCTGCAGTCTGTTCTACATGCATTTGACTAATTAAGTCTACTTACAAAGCTGGACCGGGAAGATTGTGCTCACGCAAGGGCTACTACTGGATCTCTGACATCACGGAGATCCAAGCAAAGATCAAGGAGCTGGAAGCAGACCCTGGGTTCTCCAAATATCTAGCCGTCTTTCGAATGGAGCGGAAGAAGTTGGTCGATGTCGTGACTAAAGTTTGCGCAGACTCCGTGCATAATCTCATTCATCTGATCTATTTGTTATTAGGATGCCAAACGGTGTGAAGAATGGAGTTGTGTTAATGCTCGAAGGGAAGCGGATGAGTCAGGTCGTCGGAGAGACGAGAGATTTTTTAGGTGGGTCTGCTGGGAATTGATGACTGTCGCCTGTCTAAACGCTTTCTAGGATAAAGACCCACCTTTTGGAATTGGGATATGACGAGAGGGATGTTCAGGGCATCAGACTGGAATCGTCCGTCGTGCGTGACGCTGAGCTAACATCACAGGGTATGCAGGTCCTTGTCGTTTATACCCCCTGTGCTTAACATGGTCAAGGTTGGAACAGGAGCCGTCGGGGTCTCGAAGCGGTAATCAAGAAAAACCGTGTTCAGCAAGCCAAAGCAGACCGTACTACCGCGTTATTCAGCCGTGCTGAAATTGTCAAAGGCATTCTTAACATGTACAAACAGCAATTCCTGCCTGTGGTGTGGCGCGAAATGCCTTCATTTGCGGACGTTTGCACATTCCCTGCATTCAGGGTTGTTTTGGAGGCGCCAACAGAACTTGTCGTCACCGACGCCAGCTTTGTGGATGCTATGCAACAACTCCCAACTCTGATTGCCGACTGGAAGTGCCGAAAGGAATCCGAGCTGCGAGCCCAGGTCGCGTCTCTGGAAACTGAAGGAGTCGATCCTTTGAAGCTAGCAACGGCCGTCTTCTCCTGTGAACACCAATGTAATGCTATTATCACGAATACAGATCTTTGGCGGCACCAATGTGTTCCCTATCTTATTCGAGGACCAGGGAGCATGCATGACCAGTTCCCGGCCGCAGACGTCGATGATCTGTATAAACACATCGGAAATACAACACTCGTCTTTGATAGGACACGATCTGCCATCGCTGCCTCCTTGGTTCGACTCGCTTCTTGTGATCCCGTCACAACAACCGCAGAGGAAATGGATGATTTGAACCTTCGATTTCTTTCTACGCATGATCTTGTTGGTGAATATTGTTCGGTCTTGGGCCCCACAGTCTACGGGCCTCCCATCCTGACCTGGCGTGAATGTGTGAGTATGGTTCTCCTATCCAGATAATGCGCAGCTGACCACAATGTAATATGATGCTAAGGTACATCAGGGCAACATCAGTCCACACAGTGCAGGCACCGAGTTTGACTTTCGTCTTCTTACACCAGAGGATGAGGCCAAGAAGAAGCGGGTTTATGGAAATGCACTCGATTTTAGCGGGAGCTTAGAATTTTTTCACTGTCAGCATTGTTCTAATCATGTCGATCCCCAGTCATACGAGGATGTCTCCAAGCATGTCCAAGATGTGTGAGTAGTCCTTATCTGCTGATCTACGTTTGCTTATTTGACGTAGGCATGATGTTGTTGATCCTCAGCTGGACCGTGATCTGTTCTTGGCTCCTGGCATAAATTTACCTGTGGCACAGCGTCCGCCGTTGTCTATTGTGGAGTTTGAAAGAGAAGAAATGGACCCTTGGTCTGCTGAAGATTATTCATGATAGCACCACTGTTGTATCTGGCGGGCTACGACATTCTGAGTCCTTAAATATCAGAACAAATCTGTTTCCTCTAAAAGTTAGCATCATTCCGAGGTGCATCACATCCGTTCCAAGGCGCCATGGCGATGCGCGTCTCTTCACTGATTTGGATGTGTATCTGCTCGTACCTTGTCGTACCTTGTCCCTTATCCATTTTCTAGAGAGAAAAGTTGCTCAAAGAAGTGAGCCGGTGAGCAGCCGTTGTCTCTTTATTCTGTTGCTCATCTTCGTCTCTTCTCCGAGTCTTCCACTGTTTAGTATACACGTGACACCATATTTCTGGGAAGGATATGCACGAGCTTTCGCTACAGTCTATCTTTCACTTGAAATTTTTATTGGACATCATCGCTCCAGCGTTTTCTGCCCTACCGCCACACAGGACTCGGGCTATTACACGCCCCGCGATGATGTAAGCGGCGGGTCTTCTGGCGCTCTGCTTGTGGCTGTTTGCTGTACCTAGTTCTTCTTTCAAACGTTCCTCCATGTCTGCTTTAGAACAAGAGTTACTACGCCTCTATGCTCAGCCTCTTCTCGGTCGAGATGACATACCAGCACCTACTGAACGAATTCTTTGTCTTGAGGTGCCCATCGACCGTCTCCGCGACTTCCTTCTGAAGCCTTATAAATGTGTCACTGGGGCCCGGGGCCATCTGTTCGACCCGGATTCTACGGATTCGAATTTTGACTACAACTCGTCTTTCCATCCTGCAGCCTTTACTACCACGCTCATGGGCCGATATTTCCCATCGATCCTGACTTCGCAAGGGACGACTTAACCGCCCAGCCTGTGTCATCGGCAAGGTCTTCCAACTTCCGAGTTGCATGTGATGGATGTATCTTGCGTCGCCACTCGCAAGAACTCTTGCTATTGCGAAGTGGCTCATATAATTGAACACAGCAAGGGCGATACAGTGTGTCTCCAATAAGTACTTGTTCTTGGTGCTGATACTGCTATATTTCAACACAGATGCCTGGCATGAATTACGGCCATTCCATCCAAAGTTGGCAGGCAAAAGCCTGAGAACGAGACTCAAAATGCCAGCTTTGCTTGCTCATTAATAGCTAAAATAACAGAGGGGCCCAGCGTGTATTTAGATCTACTTTAATGTCTTGAGCTTCAAATATCTCCAAAACATTGTTTACTTTGATGTATTTGAATTATCCGAGGACTTTTCCGGGCTGTACTTATGCTACCACATACTTCAAGATGCATGGTACCACATCAGCTAGCCTCGACTTGACTTTCAACGGTAATAATCCCTTTTACAGCGGTTTTCATAATTATGTGGAATCCCGATTTTGAAAAATTATGTGGTCGTATTTGGATCGCAAGGCCCCGGCCCTTTCTCTTCCCACCACTGTCGCGCCGTGCGACGACGGCACGACAGTATTGTCTATTTTACGATGCCTATATTGTATTTCTGAAGGCCTCAAGATGTTTATCAACTGCATTCTGCTCCTATGACATGGCATATAGCGACGTTGCACTCTACAAGCAGGACTCCGAGTGAGGCAAAACCTTCGAGAATCCAGCCTTTGTCATTCTGTGCTCACTCGAAAGTGACATCCTCAAGCACTACATGCTGCTATACTCATCAATTAATATTGTTGGACCTGGCATCTCCATATCCAGATGGTATCAGTAAGCTTCGGTCTCTTGACTTTGTCAGACTCAATGTCTGTCTTGTGCTGGCAATCCTTTGGTATTAGCAGCGTACTTTGACCTTACTACATGGGAAAAGGTCTTTCATTGATACATCCTAATTCAACAAAATATAAGTGCAGTATAAGGTACATAAATGTGCTTTTTGAATGTAAACCAGTGAAATCGCGTGAAAAGGCGGAGCACTTCGCGTACCGGGCCGACATGCGGTGCAAATAGGACCACATAATTTTTCAAAATCGGAATTCCACATAATTATGAAAACCGCTGTAATTGTATTCACTCCGCTTATCGCTTATGCAATGCATCGAAATACAGTCTTTTGGTCAAGTTGCGGAGCGGTACATTTCTGATAAGAGTCACCATTTCTACGACTGAGCAACGTCAGCAGCCTTTTACAGCGGAGGAGTTATCAGGTACCACAACTTTAAACCCTTTTGCGTTCCAAGTATTCTCAATCCGGACTAGACTATCCACAGCGGTACCTTTCCAAGGACACACGAATCCGCCTCGATCCCAAGGAAGGCCTTTGACGCATTAACAAGATGCCCCTTTTACTCCGGGTGATCTTGGCAATAACGAGATAATTTCGAAGGCGTCTTTGTAAGATGACTGGCGAGGGGAGACCGGAAGGCCTGCCAACCGCCGAGGATGGCGGGAATGGACAAGCAGCATCGCAGGCATCGATAACCCCTGAGATTATGGCTAAGTGGACGTTATCAGGGTAAAGGAGAGCGTTGGCAGAGTTAGGTTCTGTATCATGCGTTCAAAGTAGTCAAGCCGGAATGCAATGCTGGGCGACTGTAAGGAGCTTGATAACTTGTCGTCAACTCATAAGATCCTCCGGATGTTATGACACCTTTAACGCCTGTCTCGGTGGTTTCACACTACATGCTTAGGGCGATCGCGTAAACCTTCAGGACCTCGCTCAAGTCGGAAAAGAAGTCAGAATATTCAAGGTTTTACCACGTTTCGTGCGTTACAGAGCGCTTCAGCCACAGACCGCAGAATTCTTCCCTCGCAAGGAGAATGTTCTCAGTCAAGGTCTTCCATCTTGTACTTTGGGAACAACTTGAGACTCGATTGCCATCCAATTGATACATGTAATAATACAAGTCACCTCTTTGTGCTTCGTCGTCGTAGAGCTACTTTGGTAACTCGGGTGTGGCCTGCATCACTGCTGCCATTCCAGTTGCTCCATACCTTGCTCCAGGAATATCACTTTCCTCGGCGAGTTTACGAATAGCAGCAATCTCCCCTTGGCTGAGTTGAACCTTAGCTGCTCCAAGGTTCTCTTCCAGATACTAGGGCGCGAGTGAGTGTGAGACATTGACGTGTTATTGCACAAATACCTTGATCTTCTTTGTACCAGGAATAACGACAAAGTCGTCGCCTTGTGCAAGGATCCAAGCAAGAGTAACCTGACCAGGCGTCGCGTTATGCTTCGACGCAATCACCTTCAAATGTTCAACGAGGTCGAGAATCTTGGGGAAGTTCTCCTTGGAATACCTATCGAAGCTTCATTACTATTGCGCTTTGAAACAGGCGAGCTCAAGGACGCACTTGGGGATAGTCTTTCGGAAATCCCCTTCTTCAAAGTCGTCAGGAGATTTGTATTGGCCAGTGATAAGGCCCCTGGCCAACAGAGAATACGCGACGACGGTGATACCTAGCTCTCTGGCAGTTTGCAAAATTGCGAATTTCGGGTCTTCGATATCGAGAACGAGGGGAGAAAACTCGAATTAAATAGTGGAGATGGGATGAACGGCATGTGCTCTACGAAGGTCCTTGGCTATGCACTCTGATAAGCCGAGATACTTCACCTTGCCCTCCCTGGCAGAGTATTTCAGCACCGATACGAGTATAATGCTATCAAACCGCGAACTGCACTTGACAAGCTCAGCCATAGCTGGCAACAGTATGCTGAAAGATAGTCAGACTGAAGTCACCTCGAGCAGAAAGAATGAACTAACTTCAATCGGTACGTTACGATCGGGTCTATTGAGCGGTAAGAGGCATTAGTCCAACTCCGTTTCGATAGTCGCTTACCGGTGCTGATAGTACAGGTCGATATAGTCGACTCCAAATCGCTCGAGGGATTTCGCACATTGCTCTTTGACAGTACTCAGGATCGCCCCGACCTCCATTGGGGGTGATACCTGAACTTGGAAGTAAGGAAAATCTCGTTTCGCTTGCCCAGTCCAGCTTGAACCTGATTATATGGGTGTCGGTCACACAGTCCACCTTACCTATGTAAATGCGGAAACATACCATTTCCCAATGAGAAGTTCAGAGTCCCCGTAAACGTTGGAAGAATCCCAGTGCCTGCAACCTTTCTCATATGCAGCATTCCAGAATCTGGACTGTGCTGTTAACAAGCGTCCAGTTTCTACGAGAAGAGAACTAGCCTTGAAACGCTCCTCATCGGAGTCTACTGCACCATAGAAGCTGCTAAGACCCATGGCACCAAAGCCGATGGGATTAATCAAAGCAGTCAGCCGATTTTCTAGGAGGTAAAGACATAATGATGGTTGCGAAAAAAGAACATATCCTGCTTAGTATTGTTCTTTATACGCTGACAAAACTGCATGACAAAGCGACTTCTCGAACAGTCTTTGAATCTACATCATAAGTGATGTCGATGAGAGGAGTGCGCACCTGCCCTGGCTATTTTAGGATAAAATGTCAAAATCTAATCTAATTACTTATTTAAATCATAAATACGGATCCAAAAAGGGCCTCACTGGGAATTGAACCCAGGACCTCCTCGACCCAAACGAGGAATCATGCTACTAGACCATAAGGCCACATTAATAGAGGAACTGTTTAGCTTGAGAACTCGTCCTGTATCAATATGAATCGTCCATGATTAACTTCAACTCGATCTTGTCGATACGAAAGATTGTCTTCCATGTCAGGGACCTCAATTGCACGTCTCGGTACGGGACCGCAAGGCAAGAATGAAGCAATGCACATTGCTTCACGGTATTTCATCTCTCAGCCCGTTTCTGCTGCTGTCCTAGTTGAGGAGCAACGCGTTCACAGTCGGTTAGTTCAATAGGAGCTTCGCGATGTTGCTGTCCTTAATCTGATCCTTCTAGGACATTCATCGTCACCCTTGAAAACTGTCACAGAGGCGATCAGTCAAGCTGAAGGATACCGAACTCGATTTATCTCGTGCGGTTCTCACTCATCACTCACAGTATTCTTGGCGATATCGCTCCTGAGATTCATTCTGGCAGAGTTCAGAAAGCAAATTTTGCATATGTCAGGCCCATTCATTCCTGGAACTCCATGGAACCTTCGAAAGTATCATATAAGGATACCGTGATGATCTCTGCTGAACTCGCACGTATCCTCACGAGATGCTCGTTGGGTATTAATTCTTCTGGTGTTGTTGACCACTACATCAAGCCTCGCTTGGAAACAATTCTCCAGAAAGAGGCCCTCCTGGAAACTACACCTGTTGCACGAAAGTGTGTGACTGCACTTCTGGGATCGGCCAGAATAAGTGAATTGACTTTGTTACCGCTCTCACTCTGCCACTCCTATCTCAGCACCAAAAACGTGATTTTTCTAACATACGTCTTCTGCCTACTTTCTGATGCATACGCATAGATAATCCTGAGTGACGAGACCAAAATTGCATCCATCGTCAGTTGGGAAGGTGCCCTTCTGTTGCCCTTGGGCATGAATGCATGGCATATACACGATTATTGTGCCATTCCTGTCCTGGCATATGAGTCGCTTTCTGTAGCCGAAGGTTTTTGGACAGCCCTAGCTGAAGCTTTCCCTGATCCCTTGTCTTATCGTGCGCTTATCACTGCAATGCAAGCGGGACTTGTCCTTAGCACATTTGACGCATCCTCGGAAACTCAAATCGACCTTGAGCGTATGGTCTCGGTGTATACTTGGCTAGAAGACACCTTTACTGGCATAACTACATCTCAAGAAATGAAGACCATATATCAATGTCCTTCTCCCGAGAATGCTGCAGCTCATCCAACGCCAATCACAAAGTCGACCCTTGTCGCCAAGCTTTCCCGACCAAAAGCCATAGCAGAAGCAAAACTCGCTGCGGCCAGCTGCTTCTCGCAAGCTGTCACGGCGGCGCGTGTCCATGATGAGCAAGGCTGTTTCAGTCTGTACGATCCTTTCTTAGTCTTATGTGTTACACGCACTCACCGCAGCTAAAGGACACTAGTGGTCACCTTCGAGAACGAAGACGAGGTCATCGTGCAACTCCAAGACTGTGAAATCGATTTGTCTAAAGTTGCACTTGCGCGCGGTCTCCTGGGCCCTGTCGTACCCGATATTCAATTTGGAAAAACTCAAAGTGTTGCCTTCGCCTATGTGGCTACTCTCATTCCGGGCACTATCTGGGACAGAGTTGATGCTTCGGCGGATGAGGAACTGAGCATTTGTGCGGAGATTGCTCAACTTCTAACGCGTTGTTCCTTGGGAGTGAGCAGTACTGCTGTTGTCGATGGATACGTTGTGCCTCGCTTGCAGAAAATACTGGAAGTAGAAGACTTTTCTGACACTCCAGAAGCACGTCGTCGCTTGGAGGGACTGCTGAACCCGGAAAGAGTTGCTGGACTGAAATCATTACCGCTATCTCTCTGTCACATAGACGTGAATCATCGGAACGTCAGTCCTCGTTTCAAGTTCGTGATTCACTGTATTTCTCACGTTGTCATAGATCCTTGTGGATAACGACAAGCATGTATGTGGTTTGATCGACTGGGAACAAGCGAATCTACTTCCCCTTGCAATGAACACATGGTGCATCCGTTTCCTGTCGGTTCCGATAGCAGGCGGGAAACACTTGCCGAACGAGCGCACGATACCCATAGCTGAAGCCTTCTGGGGCGCTTTCATTACCGGTCTCCCGCCTTCCCACAGGTCGCCAACGCACAAACGCTCCGTGCTGACCACCATGCAAGTTGGTCTGGCTATCATACATCACTTCGGTGATTATTGTGTTGTTAGAACAAACCTACAGGAGTTTGTTGACATTTTTGATTGGTTAGAGGATACATTCAGTAAGATGTGCATGTAGGCAGTTTGGTAAAATATACCATATTAATGTGATTGACAACCCAACTAGGGCTTCGCACCGTCCCGTATACGGTATACGGCCGTATAGCCACGGTACAGTGACGGGCGACGGCTGGTCCGTATACCGTACCGTCAAGGCTCTTAGAACTAGGTTGACGGTATGGTACGGGTATATAGACGGCCGTGCCGGTCGTCAATACGGCCGTTGAATAATACATACCTGATATTTCGGGCTTTGGAGCAGCTTCAGGTCCTTCCATGGGCACGTCGTCATCTGCATCGTGATAAACATTGACTTTCGAGGAGGATTTCAAGTTTCCGTTGGCATCGAGGGCGCACTGATCTGTCATGATGCCCAGAATGTGGTCGTAAGTCTGCGAAAAAAAGGACAGGCCCATTATATAGTAGATAGTCTTTCGTGAACTTCTCTGGCTTAAATTCAGCCGTATTTGAAAGGTGCACAGACCAGCGGAGGCCAAATTATTGCGCAACATGTGCTTGTAGTCAAAGGATGAAACGGGAGTAGAATAGAAGCAGCAGAAGCAGGAAATAGAAAGTATTCTATGCTGGTAAGGATTAGAGCTTGAGTAGAGCGAGTGAAAAAAGATCGGGTGGTAGCATTGAAGAGCTTGCGTGCCAGCACATCGTGGTACAATGTTAAGTGTATGGCAAACACGCGTGCAGCGTGATCTGATGACGGTTGTTTTTAGATACATGCACGGCCGTCGATTACCGTATGACGGCCGTGTTTATACGGTTGCTAACGGGACACGGGATGTCCGTATACCGTCCGTCTCTGGGCAAATTATTTCGCCAGACGGAACGGGTACGGTACCCGTACGACGGCACCCGTATAACCGTACTATACGGTAACGGTGCGAAGCCCTAAACCCAACTGTTTTGTGCGACTTCAGATGCGTCTTGTAATGATAACGCTCGTTTGAACATGTGCAATACGGCCTGCACGTTCACTACCGTCCGAATTTCGGAGTCATCTCCCAGGCATCTGACAGCCTGGACGCAGATAATGTTCGGCCTCGGCTGTACTGCAGTAACCGTGCTGAACGTCCTTGAGAGTCACTGACCCTTTCCAGGCCAAGCAGCCCCGGGGCCGTGATGATAGTGGCGATGGTGGGAACGCAGGGTGCAGGAGAAGCCTTTAAACAAAAAATCCTTATGTTCATAAGTGATCACCTAATGGCGCTATAATGGCGATTGAAAAGGTCTTCAATATCATTCTCTCCTCGATGTTGAGTGTTGATAGTACATACAGGATTAAGATCGGAACCCCAGGGTGCTTGACGGTATACCTTGGCAGCAAAGTGATAGTTCGGAGGCAAAAAGAACAGGAACGCCAAAATCGATCATCTCTTAGTTGCATGTACAAGCCTTACTATTACACATGAAATTTAAAAATTGTTAACCCATCCGCCATTTATTTAATCTACCTTCAAAGGAGTCGTCCGGAGGTAAGGCTACGAAAACGGAACGTTAAATCACCAGTCACTCTGCAAACGGACAAAGTACGCACATAGTGGACCTTGTGCTGAGGGAACAAGGTTTTCGCCTCCTCATTGCTGACACTAGCATGAACGATAACATCGTCACCCTTATTCCAGTTAACTGGGGTGGCAATACGATACTTATCACCCAGCTGGATGGCATCAATGACACGGATGATTTCGTCCTAATAGTAAGAACAAGATACATCAGATACAAGTACTTATAAACGACGGACACGTACAAAGTTGCGTCCGGCGACAGCGGGGTAAGAGATGGTCAGGCGGATGACCTTTTTGGGGTCGATGATGAAAACTGTACGAATCTGCCATTCAATGTGTTGTCAGCACAGAAGACGCGTCGGACATGCAAGTGGCAACGTACAGTGAATGGCAATCCCTTTGCGTCCCTGTTGGTGACATCCTGATAATCCAGCATATCGTACAAGTAGGAGATTTTGCGATCAGCGTCGGCAATCTGAGCGACGTTGCTTCAGTACAAAAAACACTGGCTTCGAATCAATACGATACTCACGATGGGGTATTCAACATGTGTAAGACCCGTCGTTTTCCCACCATACTCTTCAATGTCTTTAATCCACTGGTGGTGTTCCTCGAGACCGTTCGCAGAGATACCGATAACCTTGACATTGCGCTTAGCAAAGTCAGGTGCCCGCCGAGCGACTTCACCGAGCTCAGTCGTGCAGACAGGAGTGAAATCTCCTGGGTGGGAGAACAGGACGCCCTGCAGACATGTTAGTCCCAGTATCGACAGAAGGTACCAAGTTAAGACATACCCATGAGTCGCCCAACCACTCGTGGAACCTGATTTTTCCTAGCGTCGTCTCTGCCTCAAAATCGGGGGCAATGCTGCCAAGACGGAGAGTTTGATGCTTGTTCGGCCATTGAGGAGGTAGTGGTAATGAATATCGTGTTCGCAGACTAGGGGCGAGTTATATACCATCCCATCTCATCATAATGACGTGATTTCGACATTGACTGATTCAGATTCGTATATCGCACTTTTGGTGAGAATATAAACCCGTAAATATAACACCACTTGCCGAAAGTGGGCCGTTCCTCATTCGCTAGCGTGCGGGTTCTGGCCAAAATGTAGTTCAATCATCAGCAAGTGACGGAAGCAAATGAGGTAAGACTTGCCAAGAATGATCAGTTAATAATGAAAGCTTCCATTTGCGGGAGCGCTTCGAGGTCTCGATAACTTCGAAGGACCGGGGTATGTACAAAAGAACCTCGAAGTTCATTTCGACTGTCAAGTTTCCTACATCTAGAAGTGCGACGACATTTACTTGTTGACAGGACTGTACGTGATCAAAAGATTCATCATTCAGATAAGATGTGCCTCGGATCCGAAACAAATTGATTAACAATGAATGAGCTGCAGGGCATCTGAGCGTCCGAGCCAGGCTGTACAGCTGATAGATGCACCATCTAGGCTCAACACCACATCGGCAATCCAAGTTGTACATGCATGATGTACCCACTAACATGGTGTACACACCAGAGCAAAGCGACGGGTACAGATCCCGACAACAAAGTCGAAACGTATTCGCGATACGTATTGCAAACTGCGCCACACTTCACAGAATCCTCAGTCACAAGCAGTTTCGATCGAACTAAGGTCGGCGGTGAGGCGGATATGGACGCTGAAGCGGCATATATGGAGTAAATTGAAGTGGACGTGACGACGGCGGGGAAGGAGGGGCCATATATCGAGGATAACTGGGAGGAGGATACGGAAGACGGCTGTGAGGGCGTGCTGGAAGATGAGCGATTTGCTTCGCCTTGTCGTTGTTCGACGGCAACTGGGCCATCTTCTGCCGCTTACTGGAAGCTTCGACTTCATCATCTCGCTGTTTCCGTTTCTTCGCTTCCAAGTATTGGGAAAGCGAGGGCTCTCTTCGGAATCGGAGGAGGTCGATAATCTTTTCGTTGTCCGCCTTACAGCACACCGCAACCTTTGCATCGGACTGATTACGATACTGCGTAGGCACCGAAAACTCTCGAAGATCTTGTTGGCCTTTAGTCGGAGACAAGTTGACTGTTAGTGTACACGACCATGCTGTGACATATCGAGTAAATTGACTGGTCTGTGTTTGAGAAAAGAACCAGCTCACCATCCCGCTCATTCTTACACTCAAATGTAGGCTGCTCGCCGTTGGAGATCTGACACTCTTTTATCAATCTCGGTAGAAAGGAATCCTTGACTCTCTTCATCTCTTGTGTAATCCTGTTGACCTCTTTCGCCACCTCCTTCAACCACTCCCCAACACCCTGGGACATGGCCAATAAAGCTACGGCCGTTTTTGCCTCGCTTCGTTTGTGAAAGCGCGCATCAACGATATACGATTTGCATTCCTTAGGATTCGGACGGTCGATTCGGAGGAGACAACCTGACACTAGCAGCAATAAACTAAGCACACGGAAAGACACAATGGATTAAGAAACCTACTACTATTCTCCATGAAGGGCAGGTATTCGGCTTGTAGCTGACTACCGCGCGTTGACTGAACGGTCTGGTTGAGCCAACCGACTGCTTGAACTTCTGACACGTTTTGCTTTGACAGTGAAGGCTCGGGAAGAGGACGAGGAAGCAAATCGTAGAATTCTTGAAGGGTCGTCCGTCCAACAGATGGAGCCGCGGGTAATGAGGCTTCCCCAGTGAATTTCAGAGCCCCTTCTGCAATCGCTACTCCTGCGCACGCAGTCTTGGCTTCGGTAAAGTCCTTATACAGCGCGGCGGTGGAGTATACACGAAATGAATGTGAAGTCGCAAGAATCCGGAGAGCAGCAGCATGGCCTGAAAGGCAAGATCAGCGATACGACAAGAAGCACTTATACTGACTCACGCTCTCCATCCTTGGCAACAATATCATACCACTGGACCAAGAGTTTGCTCCCTTCGCACCAGTCTTCTATAGCTTTGACTCCAGGGTCCTTTTCAGGGAGCCCTTCAGCAGCCTTATTCCCATTCTCCAATAGAGCGAGATGTCCAGAGACCTTCGGCTCCCCTTCAGCGATAAATTTGAGTGCGCCATGCTCGATAGCCCGCTCGCACACCTGCGCTTTCGCTTCCGTCTTTCGAGTAAACGTGGTGTCTGACTGGTAGCTTCTCATCGAGCCATTCGGACGTGTTATCGTGAGGATACACTGTTTATCTACCAGGGATGATCAGAGGCGATATAAACAGGCAAATAGCTACGCACTGGCATCCGTTTCTTCGTTGAGATATTCAAACTTGAGCGCCCCCGTGCTCCCAAAAACCTTCTGGCATGTCTCGTGGAGGGTCCGATTCGCGTTTGCTGGTGTCTGTTCTTCATTCACAGCAGGCTTATCCGCCGTTGAGAAATGAAGAATCGTGTAAGAGGCATCGGGGACATCTGGTAGTGGCTTGTAGGGCAAGGCCTCGAAAGCTTCAAATGAAAGGCCTCCGATGGCGGCAAGATTCTGGGAAACAACGTCCAAAACGTCAAGGATGCCCATCGAGAGATTCCATCAAGATGGATGGATGTTACATAAAGAGACGTCTACAACCATTTTTCGAATTATTTTTTTCACGAAAAATATAGCAAAAATATATTTCTTGCTTGAATACCAATACAAGATGCTCGCAGCTCTATGGGTGGTGGTAATGATACAAAATCCTGCCCCCTCAACACCAACATATATTAGTCGGCGTGTAATCGAGTGCCTAATGCTACGGTTCCTTCTGGATCTCTGAGCGACGTCGTCACAAATCCAGATCCTGCAGCTGCAACGGTCAATCAGTGATAGCACAAAAATCCCAAACGCAGAATTTAAAAACTACCTTTTCCATACGATCCATCATGCTAAAGAGTGATCATCATAACACTCGCACCCACAAGTCAAGCTGGACCACGCACCAACTGATCATCAGAGTCATGAGCTTGCGAAAATTCAATCGCCCGTTCTCTCCAACCAAGATTCGAGATTTCCATATCGTTGACTGCCCGACTACGAACGACGGGGAATCGACCCTGCGAGGGAGTACTAGTACTGTTGAACGCAAGACTCGCGGTTGCAGTGTTATTGAGCTGTTCACGGAGGGCCGGTCGAGTGTTTAAGCTACGATGAATAGCGTTGAATATAGTGTTGCGAGAAGTACGATTTGGAAGAGCTCACATGGCCACTATATAGAATACGAGGCTCAGCTGAGAAAAGACAGCAAACGAACGACAGGACGTACACATCGTGATAACATATACCTTGTTAATACTCAGGTGTGTGGGCATCCTGACATTCAATAAGACTATCAGGCAGCTAAGACGAAAAACGGTGACGCACCAGTGCAAATTCGTCTGTTCCACGCTATACATGATGAGTGTCAGAGTCTGTATGACGGTCACCAGCAGTCCCCGGTTGATGATATACGTGAGCATTTTTTGAATTACATTATTCGTTCTGAAAGTTCATTTCAGGGCGAGTTACACGCCTAAAGATTCCGCAATACTTACCGAGGGATGCCTGTCCGGCTCCGAGATAGATTCCAAGATAAGGCGATTGTGATAAGGATATCTGCAAGGGCCGCTGAGCCGTTGAAAGCTGTGATCGTTGCCTGTGGAATGATTAGAACTTGAATGTACTAAGTAACTAGACTTACCACTCTGTCGTTCTTTTGAAGTCCCATGAAACTGTCGTCCTGAATTTGCGCGACAACGAAAGCTAGACAGGGAAATCAGAATGTTCTCACGTCAAAAGCGCTCTCGTGGAACTTACCAGTACAAGAACCTGGATGAAGTAAGAGATTAAAAATGCCCGGAAAAATAGGACACATGCGCACCAAAGCTTCCCAGTGCCAAAACAGTCTGCGAGGCCTAAATGAGGGGGGGGGGAGCAATACATCAATATAAGACCACTCACAATCACAGCAGGAACGAGCCAATTTTGAGAATTTACTAAAAAGACATCTCAGCGAACTTCGTCTCGGGCCGCTCACTTATCACGACTCACGTTTATAAATCCTAACAACAAAGAACAGCTCAACGCTGCAATAATGCACCATTGAGCATCTTGTGTCAGCACAGCGGCCAGAACACTCACATCAAAACAACGACAGCGGTCATCATTATCTCTGCGTCAAATGAACTAATAAGGAGTCATCAAACGCGAACACGAACAACTGTGTATCCACTACTCACTGAATAATAATCTGCATCTGATCCGTATTCCCAAAATTATCAACCTAGGGCGCCCCTGTTAGCAATGTTATACAAGAACGTCGAAAATTAGGTTCCTCACAAGATAATGATGCAAAATCTGGGTATTAACACCAGTCACAGCAGCGTCCATGGCTCTATCATGAAGTTCACGAGAAAAAAAGCAAAGGTTTGGTCCAAGTCACGTACACTAAAAACGCCACCTTTGAACGCCATCAGTATTCGATGAAATGCTCATGTTTCGCTGGGCAGGCAGAACTCACAAGGGAACGCATAAGCCATCCATCCGCATTCGCATTGAGGTAATTCCAAGCCTGTACGATCGTTATACCAAAGAGTCTGTGATATCCCGAGTCAGTAAACGGAAGGGACCGGATTCTCCCGCACTGACGCAGTTGAAAGAGCGTATCCTTAAAAGAAAACAGTGTCACCCCACTACCGATATGCTGTGGACTGGAAGGGTACTCACCATAAAAGAGCCCATCGGCCACCCCAGAGACGTCTATACTAACGTGTCCAATGGGACATGCGTCTGACGTTGACATATGCAACAAGAGCAAAGCAAAGGAGACACGGACATCCAACCGCGGTTTATATACCCTCAACCGCACATCAATCAGAAAATACCTGCGCATGTTACGGCTTGACGGGAACCACTAATACAAGATGGAACACGAATTCCCCGTCGCTATTGAATGCCGATTGTCTACCAGCTCCGAGGCACACTCTGGATTTTCCAAGCTTCTTGAGATTACGGCTGCCGGTATAGGTGAGAGTCCGTTGTATCGGAGCCGGTTCTTGCGTTAGTTCCCGCGATCTTGGTGGTGTGAAATTGGAACCGCGTTGACGATATTCTACCGCTGACTTCTACGATTGGATCGTGGATGTACCAAGGACAATAGGGGAGTCCGTCTGTAGCTACATGTCCCGAGAATACTCCACTTTCTTGGAGCTGTTCGATAGACCGATGACCATGGGACAAGCTCAACAGCAAGGCAGTAATCTCTTACCTTGTTCTCCCTTGACATGCATAGCCAACATTAGCTTTCAGTAATCAATGCTGTCCTTTACGCTTCATCTACCATCAGCTGACCGTGACAAAGAATCTAAAGACTGATGCTTACCCGTCTGCCGGGTAAGATGATGCCATGATAACCGACTTTTAAGTAACCATCATCATACCGCCCACTATCATGTCGACCCTCTATTCACCTCTCAAGGCTTTGTAACCGTCTCGGATCCCGTTTCGCCGTCTGATTTCCCTTTACTGCGAGCGGCGTCGTGGAGAGTAAGCGGAGCGGGCGTTCAATGCTCCGCCGAACGACACAGCTAATGGTGACTCTTTGTCCAAGATACATACGGCCAATTATGTCAGAGACCAAGGACCTAGACTACGTAGCCTTGAGAATGAAGCATAAGGGCATAAGGCAAAAGTTCACTCGGTGTCGCCATGAGCTTGCATTTTCAGACGTCGATTGTTCTGCCGATGATGGCTCGGTTGCTTGTCGGCTGTTCTGGAAATAAAACTAGGAAATGGTTGACTGCCATCGGCGGGTAAGGTGAGGAGATATACGAAGAACAGGAAGCCCAGCTCGGCCAATCCCCTAGTTCTCTAGGCTATCCAGGAGATTTCGAGCAAGGAGCGACAATAAAAACGGTTGCACCATGGATAGGACGGGGTCTGGTCACCTGATAGTAATTTACAAAGGCCCACAGCGGGTCATGGAGGAGCATTTCTGCAGAACCAGATGAGGGAGGCGCGAGAACTGAGATGTCCTTTTCGGTACATAAAGACTTATTTTACGAAAATAATAAATTAAATCCGCACATGGGAATTACCGATCACTTCAGCGACTTCATCGTCTTACAGAAAATTTCAAGGAAAACAGTCACGTTCCAAATCACTAACTGCATGGCTCACACCATTCGCTCACTCAAGTCCGGCAATGGTTGGACAAATAGCGAACTCGTCGGTTTCAACATTCAAATCCACGATGCCGACACTGTGACTTTCTTCAATACTCCTGATCTTCCTAGTCGGTCTAATGTCTCTTCCACTATCCTCAACAACGTTGAAGTGCCGCAAGGCCCTTTGACAAAAAATGACCGGCTATTCTTCCATTATCTGAGGGACGCCGTCAGAGGAGAAGAGTCTATGATTGACGACTTTGTGGCATTCATCTTGGGCATGCTAGAGTATGACGAGCCAGATCGTATCATACGCCGACGCAAAGATCTTTCGTTCGTCATGTGTGGTCAGACAGTCAACGCCCAGACCGACGTTTGTGTGACGACATCCACCGACATTCTTCTGCTTGTGCAGGGGGACAAAAAGGGTTATGATCCTGAACCACAGCTTATCGCAGAGGCAATTGCGGCCTTCTATCAAAATAACCGAGGCCGTGCTCTTTCTGGCCGACCTCCACTCGCTTCCAAAGTCTTCCCCGGGATCACGATGATCGGCGCTGTTCCCATCTTCTATCGTATCCCGACCACTGCAGAACTTGTTAGATGCATCGAAACTGCGACGTACCCACCCCAGGCCACGATTGTGCAGAGGTTCGTTCCGCTGGTCCCTAATCTAGCGCTGTATATGGTAGATGGTTTGGTACCTCTTGAGAACCGCCGTATTGTCATGCAGTGCTTTGAGGCGTTTAAAGTGTTTGTCGTGAGTTTCTGTCTGGTTGTGAGGGGTCACATACCAATGCTTGCTTTTGCGTTTTAGACCGAGGAATGACGGAGTTCACCCACGCTCAATAGGTACTTATACGAAGACCAGGAAGTTCAGCTCGATCTGGCCAATTGCTGCCCTGGTTCTCTAGGGAATTTCGAGCAAAGTGCAGTAGTAAAAAATGTCATACCATGGGTAAGACAGGATGTGGTAGTACTGAAGCGAGACGGGAATTGTGATTTTTGGTGAATCAATTACTTGAATCTGGCAGCTCGACACATATTTCTTAGGCTACCGTCACCACATCGAGTGCTTAATAGTATACTACGATTCTTCTAGTGTCGTCGCCACGAATTCGGATCCTGAAGCTGCAACAATAAATCGGTGACAACACAATGATCCAATAAAGTAGAAATTTACCTTCAAGTTTTCCCTCATGCTAATGATCCGTCAGAACCAAGCCATTTACACCCACAAGTCAAGTTGAACCACGCACCAACTGATCATGAGCCTGCGAAAACTCGATCGTCCGCTCTCTCAAACTCAGATTCGAGACCCTCATGTCGTTAACTACTCGGCTACGAACGACGGGGACTTGTCCTTGCGAGGAGGCGCTAGTGCTGTTGAACGCAAGGCTCTGTGTCACAGCGCTATTGAGCTGCTCGCGGAGGGCTGGTCGAGTGTTTAAACTACAACGAAAATTTGTTAAATTTGGTGTTTTCCGATCACGGAAGTACCGTTCGAAGAAACTCACATGGCCACTGTATAGAATGCGTAGTTGAACTAAGAAAAGGCAGCAAACGAACTACAGGACGCACGCATCGTGATAACATATACCTTGTTAATACTTAGGTGTGTGGGCATCCTAACGCTTGGTGTGACTATCAAGCAACTAAGACAAAAAACTGTGACGCACCAGTGCAATTTCGTCTGTTCCACGCTAAACATAATTAGAGTCAGAGTCTGCGTAACGGTCACCAGCAGTCCCCGGTTGATGATATACGTGAGCATTTTTTGGATTACGTTGTTTGTTCTGAAAGTTCATTTCGAAGTGAGTTACGCGCCTAAAGATTGCGCAAGACTTACCGAGGGATGCCTGTCCGGCTCCGAGATAGATTCCAAGATAAGGCGATTGTGATAAGGATATCTGCAAGGGCCGCTGAGCCGTTGAAAGCTGTGATCTCTGCCTGCAGGACGATTAGAAGATTCATGTAAGTACAAGGTAACTAGGCTTACCACTCTGTCTTTTTTAACAAGTCCCATGATATTGACGTCTCGAATTTCCGCAACAGTATAGGCTAGATAGGGATATCAGATCGTTCTCACGTCGAAGCAAGTTCGAAGCGCTTACCGGTACACGAACCTGGATGTAGTAGAAGGTTCAAAAATACCTGGAAAAGTCGACATATGCTCACCGAAACTTCCCAGCGCTAGAATAGTCTGAAAGCCGTTAATGAGGGGAAAGCATTATATTACGAGGGAACTCACAATCACAGCAGGAGCGAGCCAATTTTGAGAATTGACTAGAAGCACGTCTGAGTAAATCCCGTCTCGGGCCGCCTACCCATCACGACTCACGTTTGTATATTCTAACAACAAAGAAGAGTTCGACGCTGCAACAGTACAACACTCAAAATCCCGTGGTAGTAAAGGGGGCAGAGTACCCACATCAAAACAACCACAGCGGTCATCATTAACTCTGCGTTGAATGATCTGACAAGAATATCGTCAAATGGCTATACGAACACTATACCCAGCACTGCTCACTGAATGATAATCTGCATCTGATCCGTATTCCCAAAATTGTCAATCTAAAGTGCCCCCATTAGCATGCGTTAAGCGCACAAGAATGTTAAAAAGTAAGTCCCTCACAAGATAGTAATGGAAAATTTGTATGTTAACACTAGCCACCGCAGCGTCCATGGCTCTACCACGAGGTTCAGGAAAAATGAAGCAAAGATTCTAACGAAGTCACGCACACTAGAAACGCCACCTGTAAAGGCTCGATAGTTTGCTCGTAGCTCGCAGATTAGGCAGGACTCACAAGTGAACGCATCAGCCACCCATCTGCGTTCGCGTTAAGGTAATTCCAGGCCTGTATGATCAGTTATACCCCAAAGCCTGTGACATCTCGAGTCAGCCAACCGAAAGCAACTGGGTTCCCCTGTACTGACGTGGTTGAAAGAATGAATCCTAAAGAGAAAGCAGAATGGCATCACCACCACCAATGTCTAGAACTGGAAGAACACTCACCATAAAACAGCCCGTCGACCTCCTTCGAGATGTTTATACTAACGAGTCCAATGGGACAGATATCTGACGTGGACATGGCAACTTGAAGAGGATAAACATGATCCAACCGCGTTTATATAACCTCGACCCCACATCAATCAGAATATCATTGTACCTGTGCGAAACCGGAACCACCAATACGAGGGGAAACACGAACTTTCCGAGCGGCTATCGTCGGAATTGAATGCAGTCTGCATCATCATCACAGGGAGGTACCACCCGGGCACACCGGACGCAAGCATACAAGATGTAGCACTACGACATCCCTACGTCGCTAAAACACTCTCAGGCTGAGCTTACGCACTTAGGAACAGCCACAGAAGAACTGGAGAAACCTGTAAGCTGGCTTTCAGCAGTACCTTCATCATCGTCAGCTGACCGTAACTAAGAACCCAAAATTAATACTTACCGGTCCGCCGGAAACGGTGTTGATGAATGCTATCCCATTATGCCGTAAGTTACCACCACTATAATGTCGGCCCTCAAGAACCAATTCACTTCTCAAGGCTTCGTAATTGTTCCCAATCTCATTTCGCCGTCTGATCTCCCGTTACTGCAAGCGGCGTGCGAAGACGTCGTGGAACGTACGCGCAGCGGGCGTTGGACGCTCCGCCGAACAGTTGGGAAGCAGTTCCCACCGTACGATGCAGATAACGACGACTCCTGGGGTGTGCAGATGCTCATGCACCCCGAGCTCGGCCACCCTATCTTTGCGCAGTGGTACACATCCGATGCTCTGACCAGCGTGGTGAAGGAACTGCTAGATTGTAAAGAGGAAGACTTGCAGATGGGTGAGTGGGGTAGATAGCGCTTTGATGGTACTGATGCCGCGTGGGATAGAGCTATTCAACTTGTTGATAAATCCCGTCTCCCACGACTTTGCGCTGAGATGGCACAGGGATGACGTGAAGGGGGACGCTAGCCTTGAAGAGGAAAAGACGGCATTGGCGCTCTGGAACCATGGGGTACGACGTTGAGGCTCTGTACCAGACAGCTTATCGTTGTTCGGCTGCTTAGATTCAATGGAACACGTAGGCCCCGTTCGTCGTCCTCGAAGACGAATTGTCTCACCGTTCACGCTGAAAGCGCACTGTACGAAGACGCTTGCCTTTACGTTGTCCCGGGCTCGCATAGCGTCCCACGGACTCCCGAACAGAGAATGCACTCTACTACGATGGATGCACCTGAAAATCCACTCGACATGCCTGGTGCTATCGCTGTGATATTGAAACGTAAGTTCTCGTCACTGCTAAGCAATGAAGACTCACCGCTGTACTAGCTGGAGACGCCGTCTTCTACAACAATAATATCCTCCATCTCGGTACCTATAGCGCCAAAGCTAAACGTGTGACGCTTCACGCCTCTATGGGCGACATCCGCGGCGGCTCTGTGCGTGCCCGTAACGTTCTCCAACACGGGCTGAGGTGGATGAAGGAGGATAGTTTTCGTGATGGTCTGACCGATAAAGGAAAGGCGATGCTTGACCGGCTGATTGAAATGCAGAAGCAGAATGAGGGTATTACGATTGGATATTCTTTGGATAACTAAACCGACCGCAGGCGTCTCCAAAATTCATAGCATGTACAACAGACGACAATCCTACACGTGTGTAAGAGATAAGTAAATGACGGGTCAAATATGGGAATCAGGGAAGAATATACAGTAATTTTGTCTAAGCAAAGCGAGCGTCCAAGAAGATGATATCATCATGTCGTTGCGGAAGTGACATCCACAGCCTCTGCCTCTGCTGGGTTGGGGCCTTCAACGGGTTCCGGAGATCCATCAGCATCAGCGTCCGAGGTTTCATCGAGTCCTGAACTTGGAGCAGCGGGCTCTGTATCACCAAATCAGTGTGCGTTCGCAATGGAAACCAATGATAGTCACCCTGTTTACTATCCTCTTCAATGGGGATCTCTTCGTTTTCTGCGTGGAAGTATGATAAGTAGCAGTACAAGTCGAGATAGGACTACGAACCTTTATTCGAGCTACCGTAGCTCGAAGAGGCCTTGCTCTCCTCACCATCATCCTCCTGCTTCTTCACAAGGGAGGAACCGGATCCCCTTTCTCCCTCTTCCTCTCCCCCTTCCGGGGCCTGTTCCGCCTCAGCCCCGTTGACGGCTCCAGGCCTTGTTCGTTTGATCCTGGGAACGACAACGCCATCGAATTGAGATGACCGGCTATTGGGAGCTGAAGTCCTCTTCTTTGTCGCCTTTGCTCTGGCGGGGGTTCTTGCTGCAGGTTTTGCCTTCACCGCCTTAGTTTTGGCCGAAATTTTCTCAGTTGGTTTAGTCTTCCTGCTGCTGCGGCGAGGAGACTCATCGAGAGCGGTATTGGCGCGTGTACGACGAGGAGTAGATGCAGGCTCTGCATCTGATGGACGGGAACGTTTGGCGCGAGATTTGGGGGGGCTTTCTGGTTCAACTTCTGCTGCGTCACTCTTGCGCTTGCGAGTGCGCGCTGACGCCGGTTCGGTCACTTGCGAATCCTTGATTTTTGTTAGGGCTTTATCAACTGCAAACAGAGGTGAAAAAGACAGGCGAAGACTGGAAGCGACGAGTCTTACGGCCAAGTTCGTGGATAAGTTGCAGATGGGAAAGTACGGTTTCGCGCTTTCCAACAAATCCTATACCGATGTCGCGACAGATGGCGCGCAGCGTCTCTGCTTTAAGGGAATCCCAAGGGAATCTGGCGGATTTGGACATGGTGGTTGCAGACAACAGACAATTAGACACCGACGAAGGAATACCCAAACAGGGTTGGTTCTAGGGACAAATTACGTCATATTTGTTTTAGTCCAATATCATCCCAAACTGGTACGACTGATATTGTTCGTTTTCTTACCCTGACCCCCCACTGTTGCCGTCTGCTGTCATTGCCCTGAGTGCACCTTGCACGTATTCTGTGTATTCTAGCTAACGACGACAGTCCAGGAGCATTTTGTCGAGGTGTATTAGAGGATACAAGAGTGAGTAGTAAGCCAACTTTGTACCAGCGCTTATTGCTGACTACAGCAGACTAATGACTGCCCGCGACACCGTAAACCAGTCCTTCGTCACCCTATGGAACGCCTTCAAGGCAGCCGTGGGCCGCCTCGACAAATCTCTGTCGCCCAAGGACACCTTCGCTCGCCTTCAAAAACACGAATTCACGTTCTCGGACAGCATCTACATCTTCCATGCTATCCTGGCCGCCTTTTGGTTATCATTCATTCCTAGCCTCATTCTCAAGTTTCTCATACCCATCGCCTTTGCTATCATGCTCTTGATACCACTCACCTGCCAATTTTTCCTTCCCGCCATACCGGTCTTCACCTGGATCCTTACCTTCTTTGCGTCAACGTTTATTCCAAACGAGTGGAGGCCCAACATTTCTGTTGTCCTTCTTCCCACTCTCGAGTCGGTTCTGTTCGGTGCGAATATTTCCGACATCCTGACACGGTTTACTCATCCTGTGCTTGACATCATCGCATGGATGCCGTACGGCGTCGGACACTTTTCCATTCCCTTCTTCGTTGCGGCGTTCCTATGGTTTTTTAGAGCCAAGGAGGCCCTCCACTTCTGGTCAAGCGCATTCGGGTACATGATGCTCGTCGGGGTCATTATTCAGATCATCTTCCCTTGTGCCGCGCCGTGGTACGAACTGATCTACGGCCTGACCCCGGCCAACTATGGCATGAAGGGATCCCCAGGCGGGCTGATCCGCATAGACCACATGTTCCATGGTAGCGGGTATACCATATCCTTCTCCAACGCGCCCGTCATCTTTGGCGCCTTCCCCTCTCTACATGCCGGTGGTGCAACGATGGAGGCGTTGGTCGTGTCTCATTTCTTCCCCCAAACCACCCGTTTCGCCTGGCTCTATGCCGGCGTGCTGTATTGGGCTACCATGTATCTGACACATCACTATCTCATCGATGTCGTCGTCGTCGGCGCCTGTCTCGCCACTGTCACCTTCTACCTGTTCCTCCCTGACAATCTTAAAGGTCCGGGAGCAGTCGCTGGCCCAGGGGAACTTACAAGTTATGGACAGAGGTCCAAGTACGATATATATGATCTCGAGGCACCGCGTAGAACGGCAGCGGGAGATGTCATGGCAGACGCAGCAGCAGATTTCGATCTTAGCGAGAGCTCAGCACGCTTCAGACGATGAGGAGATGGACATCACGTATCGGTCGCCGCTTCCCGGGGCTACACCTACTAGTGCGGCTCCTTTTATCATAAATAAGGGTGCTGGGGCGGCCGAGGTGGGCCGGAAGAAGGGCCATCGGCATACGGCTAGTATTGCTACTCTCATAAGAAGCAATGAGAGAGGCGGGGAGGACGGTTGGAGTTCGATAGGTGGCAATGGCTTTGTGATCCCACCTACACCAACGCGCGGGGCGAGGGACTAGGTCTGTTTGTTCTATATATCTCCTACGGAACTTCTTATACAGTTGAGGTAATGCCCTAATGCACTTATTTATTCCACTCTTCACTTTTTGCAGTACGATGTGACAGGATGGACTGCCAGAAGTCTGGTACTTTCTTGGGCTAGTTCTCTAGATGCCTCGGACTCTGAATCGCTGTTGGCTGTCTTCTCTGTACATGGAACTCCAGGGTATAACGGATCAAAGTATGGCTCCTTGCTTACGGTTTCCAGCATGCTTCCAACTGGCACTGCTCTTAGGAGATCAGATGAGCAAACAGTATAGGTATCTTGATTGATGTCGTAGCTGAGTTTGACGTTTCGTACCGTCTCCCTGGTAGCGTGCCAGTCGTCCTCATTGACATCGTCAGGAAGCGTGACTACTGATAGATGGTAAGTACTTAATTGCACAGAAGGATTGAACTTATTTAAACAAAGCTGCATTGAACGCCAGACTTCTGCTTGTGGTGTATGCTATTGGGGCTGTAAAGAGGCACTATAGGTCTGAATCTCGAGAATGGGAAGATGGACAATACCTAAGTTCTGCGTCTGCTTCGTCTCATAAGCGGGTTGAGGTGCGGACGTTATATGAACCCAAAAAGGAAGGAACCATTGATGGCATGTCGCGTCAATGAAGGGCCCAAGTAAAATTGGCACAAAATTCTCTCTTGCATATCTAAAGTATCATTGCTGCAGTCTCCTTCGACAAGAATTTTTTCGCTGCTGCGAACAGTAATTTTACCCATCGGTAGCATTGGTGAGAAACTTACGATGTATCTTGTACATCCGCTTATCGTTCTTTCGGAAGATCTTTTTGCATGCCGGACGAACAGACGATGACGAAGACACGGTTGGCGAGTCTTCTAAATTTCAACATGTGTATTACTACTAGCGGGGACCCGTGAAGCATTGGATTGACTGGGTAAGATACGTCGCGAAACATGCGGTGTACCATATTTTTAGTCATAAGATTTGTACATTCAATTGTACGTGGTTCGATTGTGTAGTACCACGCTGGGTCTCGATATGACAACCTGCCTAACTCCTTCAGGTTGCTACTGCTTCAGTCACTGTTATTTTTCTTTTCAATGTGTTTCAGGCTGTGCTTCGTTTACCACACTTAGCTCTTAGTTGTCTACCACGATTTTATTGGTGGTGGAAGGATGTTTTGAGGAGGAAGTCACATAGAAGCATAAGCATAAGAGTGGGACTGTCAGTAGCCCGAACATGAAAGATGGCAAAATTCACCACTCTGAAGACGATGCTGCCTTCGGTTATTTGGTCAGCTGTTCTACCGGCATGAGGGAAAGGACATATATATCATTCTACCGAGATCGTGGACCGAGCCATGGACCAACCTACTGGCAATGACTGAGAGGAAGGTTATCATACCGAGCCTGCAGACACACTGGTGCAATTCTAGAGGTGTCTAATGATGTTGCGACTCGATACTAACACTGTATAATATGAAAGTAAGAATTCCTACCATTTCAATTCATATGACTACCTTCGAGATAAGTGAGCACAGAGTTATCCTGGCTTTCATTTACAACCTCTGCTTAGCCGCGAACCCAATGTTTGCCTTAAACTGAACTGCCTCGTGTGCGGGCTTGCAGGCAAGTGGTTTGACAGATGGATGGCCGATTGCCTTGGCAATGCGGTCAGACAAGTCTTGGTCAACGGCCGCCCATACAGAGACTAGATTTCAATGTGAGACAAGACAGAACTACGAATTTCGGTAAACTCACGTTGTCTAGCCTTGACCTCAGGATTCTTGACGTTACCGAAATGAGCTGCGACATTCTGTACATACACCTCGCGTTGCTGGTCGTCCCAAACCTTGGCCCACAGAGCACGGGGCTGCTCGAAGTCCACTGCAGGTGGTGAGAAGAGGTACCTCAAAAAGCGTCTCGCACTCACGTTCGGTAACCTCATGCAAGTCCCTGTAGGCCGACCCAATAAAGTTCTCATGCTTGGCAATCCTTTCTTGATCCCTCACATGCCCATCAAGCGTCGCCTTTCTACCTTTGTAACTCAATGGGCTAATACTACTCTGGTAGCCCGGTCTTGCTCCTTGGCTGACGAAAGTCTGTGGCCCATCCCGTTGGAAGTTGGCCACGGGTACGATGGGCGCGTTAACAGGTAACTGCTGATAATTCGTGCCGAGTCGGTGACGGTGAGTGTCGGGGTAAGCAAACAAACGCGACTGAAGAACTGGATCTGCCGAAGGTTCGATGTAAGGAGTAAGATGCGACGGAGAAAACGCGGCCTAGTAAAAATTTGAGCAGACGAATAATTATACTATGTGCTAACATACCTGTTCGATCTCAGCAAAGTAGTTCTGTGGATTTTCGTTCAGGACCAGCTTGCCGAATGGGCGAAGCGGAAATTCCTTTTGTGGCCAAACTTTGGTGAGGTCCAAAATATTGTAACGGAACTTCTCAGCCTGCTCAGGCGTCATCGTTTGCTGATACCATCAGTGAGAAGGGAAAGTTGATGAACAATCGGTTAGACATACGACGTATACGGTCCATGACGGATAATTGCCAGATTCGATGGCTTCGAACAGACTTTGAATACCATAGTCAGGGTTGGACCCAGCCAACTTGCCGGCGGTTGCATCGTCAAGAGTCTGGAACCAGAGTCAGAATATGTGCGCAGTCGTAGAAAAAGCTAAACTCGCCTTGAAACCGCCATCAGCGCGAACGTGAACTTGCGTGTATACAAACGAGCCGTCTTCCTTCAACCATTTGAAGGTATGGCCCGAGTATCCGTGCATGTTATGGAAACCATCAGGCGTCCCACGGTCACTGAACAGAATCATCATTTGATGGATACTCTCTGGGTTCTGACCAAGATAATCCCAGAACATATCTGGATTCTTGAGATGCGTCTGCGGGTCTCTCTTCTGCGTATGGACGATGTGCGGGAACTTGGCGGGATCGCGAATAAAGAAAACGGGCGTGTTATTGAATACCCAGTCCATATTGCCTTCCTCGGTGCGAAGCTTCATAGCAAAGCCTCGTGGGTCACGAGCAGTGTCGGCACTACCGGACTCACCGCCGACGGTACTGAAGCGGACCGTCGCGCGCACCTTCTTCCCTGGCGACGTCAAGAGACTGTTTGACGTGATGTCCGAGAGGTCGTGGGTGACTTCAAAGTATCCGTGAGCACCTGCGCCCTTGGCGTGAACAACACGCTCAGGAATACGTTCTCTATCGAAATGGGCGAGAAGGTCGATATGGTGGAAGTCCTGGAGCAGCAGAGGGCCATTGATACCTGCTCGCTGCGCAGCGTACGGCTCGGAGACGGGTGCGCCGTTGGAGGTGGTGTAGACAGCGTTGTCGGGCGTCGAGAAGACTTGCTTAGAAGGCATGATGGTGGTGGGTGGGTGACAAGTGGTCGTGGGGCCAGTCTAACACTATATACATCGCCCATTCTTGGTCGATCCCGTGGTTAGTAAGTCAGCTATGGAGGAAGAACCGAAGTATGACGAGACCCACGCACGTGATCGCATCCCCGCCATATCCTTCTGAGTCTGATGTGATTGGCTCCACAGCTCGCTTTCGTACTTTGTACTCCGTTTCCACCCTGCTCCATTCAGTCCTTGGGTCATATGTATGCGACTGTGAGAGCCGGGCGACCACCATTACCCCAGATTTTTGCTTCTCGGTCTTCGACGGTATTTGTCGCCCTGGAATACGTCCACGAACAGTCAGCAGGACCCCCGATTATGCCCACAGAGATCGGAACGCAAAGTTCGGGCGGGGTTACCCGGGTCCGAAAAATTCTCACGGTTTTGGACTTTTGTTTTGAGCGTTTTAGGCAATTTGACGTCGATGATGCAAAAATTTCCTCATACTTTGACCCAAATCTGTGGGTATAGGGCTCCAACCGTTTAGTTTTCGTTTATGCTCACGTCCAAACTAAACGGAAATGGTTGCGAAACCATTTATAAACAGTGTATAAATGGTTGTACAGGGTAGATCACATGACACTTTAGAATAGCGGCAAATGTGCGTTAATTCTCTTATTAATACGTGTATCTACAGCATTCTAGATTGAATGTCGAGAACGCATCCTCTCTATAGACATTGGTCATGACATGGTAGATGGGATCATCGGATAAAGCCTCTTTCACTGCGGCTGGAGGGAGGTTACTGCAAAGGCATGCAAACTGCTGCACAAGGGCAGACCGAAGAGACTGAGGGTGTCATGGTTCTTGCAAGCCTGAGGGCGCAGTTGGACATGGTGAAGACGGCCTTTATATTGAAGAAATACTTGTGAAAATACACAATGACACACTAGTCGAGAGGCAGACATTGTCCTTGAACAATTGGGGAATGAGATAATATTGGTCAGTGGTGGTTGTAGCATTGCGCAAAGTCAACGAAGTGGATAGTTGATGCACTGCCTAATTGGATGATTAGGTAACCATTTACCGTTTAGTTTACTGTTTGTTTACCGTATGCCTCTCGACCTAAACTTAAACGGTAAACTAAACGGTTTAAACAGTGTATAAACTGTTTCATACGGAAACGGTTGGAGCCCTATGTGGGTATAATCGGGGGTCCTAAGTCAGCGGGCTCGATTTACCGTACCCGCTGTACCAGTAATCCAGCCTTAACTTGGCTTGAAAATAATTTTGCTGAGCCAATACTGGGCTGATGCTAAATTTCGGTGTGAATGTCTTGGTAATGCGGTAGCAGGTCAGGATATATACAGAAGAGAAGAGGCCGCAAGGGCTGTCTCACTAACTACGCGGCCCGCCACTGGCATGGCTCTAACTCTCAGAAAGATTGGCGGCGCCTTGATCAATCCCATCGGCTTTGGCGCCATGGGTCTCAGTGACTTTTACGGGAAAGTAGACTCCGACGAGGAGCGTTTCAAGGTCAGTTCCCTTCTCACAGAAACGGGCGCTTGTTGACACCCAGTACAGATTCTGGATGCCGCGTATGAGAAAGGCTGCAGGCACTGGGACTCTGCCGACATTTACGGGGACTCCGAACTTCTCATTGGAAAATGGTATGTCAGCATTTGCACTTGCAAACGGACTGTGCGACCAACGCGCTTATATTTAGGTTCAAGCGGACGGGTAAACGAAATGAGATTTTCCTTACTTACAAGTTTGGCATTACCGCGAATGGAGGTCTGGGCGATCCCGAGTACGTTAAACAGCAATGCGTCAAATCCCTTGAGCGCTTTGGAGTTGATTACATCGACCTTTACTATCAGCACAGGTAAGAAATCTATTGGAGCGGAGTTGCAGTAGTGCCTTACCGACCGTTGAATAGACCCGATCGTAACGTACCAATCGAAGTTGGTCTATTCTTTTTTCATCTCGATGACCTCAATCTGACTATGTTTCAGCATACCGTTACCGCGATGGCTGAGCTCGTCAAGTGCGCTTCACGATTTTTCGATTGCTTTATACTTGTATTGACGCTCAAATACTCTACCAGGGAGGGCAAGGTGAAGTATCTCGGCTTAGTCGGAGTGTACGGCCAAGGACCTTCGTAGAGCGCATGCTATCCATCCAATCTCTGCCATTCAGGTCGAATTTTCTCCCCTCGTTCTCTACATTGAAGACCCGAAGCTCGCGATTTTGCAAACGGCCAGAGAGCCTAGGCATCACCGTCGTCGCGTATTCTCCATTGGCTAGGGGCCTCATCACGGGTCAATACAAGTCCCCCGATGACTTTGAAGAAGGGGATTTCCGGAAATCTATTCCCAAGTGCGTCCTTGAGTTCACCTGTTTATGAGCGCAATCATGATGAAGTCTCCACAGGTATTCCAAGGAGAACTTTCCCAAGATTCTTGGCCTTGTCGAACATTTGAAAGCGATTGCGTCGAAGCATGACGCGACACCTGGTCAGGTCACTCTTGCTTGGATCCTTGCACAAGGCGGTGATTTTTTTGTTATTCCTGGGACGAAGAAGATCAAGGTATTCGTGCGGTTATATCCTGGCATTGTCTTCTGCTCACCTTTGCCCTTAGTATCTGGAAGAAAACCTGGGAGCAGCTAAGGTCAAGCTCATTCAAGATGAGGTTGCTGCTATCCGTAAACTCTCGGAGGAAAGTGATGTTCCTGGATCGAGGTATTCAGCAGCCTGGATGTCATCTGTGTTGCAGGCGACGCCCGAGTTATCCAAGTAACTAGCTTTAAGGGGCCGATGAAGCACCACTCATGGGACTAACGTTTGTACCAATATATGTCTTCAATAAAGGACAATAAAGTTTCCGGACCAGAATCTTCGGTGTGAATTGACTCCATACGCTCGGATAGATCTTATTACCTGGTGATCAAGTATTCACCGACAAGATTGGATGCATGATCGCGCGTGCTTCGGTTTGGTTCTGGCGCATATAAGTATGTACAAATTCTAAGAACAACAGGAAGGAAGAGTCATAATGTGCTGCGACAATTCTACTTATCAACGTCTGTTTTTCACTTTGACCACAACTTGCTAAAGTGGGAACTCCGGTCCGGACCCCGCGGAGCTATCGCCACATGACAAAACATTTCTTGAACTACGTCACCTACTTACGCAACGAAATCTGACGATATTGTCAACTCGACTTTTCACCCACTTGATCTACGAAGACTACGCAAATTGGAATTTAACGATTTTAAATGACTCTTTCCAGATACCTTTGCAAATCTGAACCATTTGTATCTCAACTGCTCTCAAGGCCGAGGATGAATATGATGATGAAGTATATCGACTGAATTCTTTCATATTTTTATGTATTAGATGGGCTATGCATGGGTCGCGGACATCTTTGCTGTTTCTGTGGGCGAAGCTCTGGCATATGAGCAGTCGTGGAAACTTATCCCGAGGCGTCAGCTTGGGACATGCACAATTTCATGAGAAGATGTTTGATTCGTAGAGTAAGTAAATCCGATATGTCCTACTGTCGTTTTCGAATCTTCGCAAGCTGATAAGCATTATCTACACAGCCATTCCAGTGACGACGCGGCGTCTGAGTAGATGACGTGTAATTGTACACCCTGACCAGCAACGTCACGTCTACCCAGGTCACGATCCTCAACAGCCTCAAAAGTATCAGAAGAACTGCAATGATGAAATGCTATGCTATGATATAGGCTGTTCATCTGCGAGGCCCAACTTCAGGACCTAGAACTCACGCTAGCGGCCTTCCAATTCAGTTTCGCGGCAACTATCATGGGGATTTGCGTCATGGGGAAAACGCAACATGCAAACTGATGTCGGTGGAGACGAAGTTGCTACTCTCTGATAGGCGCTGGTCGTGTGCCTTGGCCATGGGGTACGTACAGGTGCAGCCCTGATATAAAGCTGTACGATGTCCAATGCCCGGTTTCCATGATCCTCTTTCTGCACATCTACGTCACTGTCACTTTTCACCTCTTTTCCGCCTCCATTACACCGCGGGGAATGTCCTCTGGCGTGGGGAAGAGCCTGGCAAGTATTCATTCAGCGTTTACCGTTCCACTCACGCACCTATCACTACAGAATGTCGGTCACAATTGCACATTACTTTCCCAAGTTTCTGCGGAACTTCTGGACATTGAACGCGTACGTGCACGTGTCATGGCTCGACTTCCTCAACTCACCGTAGTGACTTCTTGACAGTGACCATCGTTCTTGCTGCTCAGCGCCTGTGCACAGATACGATGTGTATACGAACGAACTCACGGAGGTAAATTTGGATGGCTTCGATTCTGATGTGTCCGTGTTTCAAGACCTGATTCGGGAAGAACTACTATATTCCGAGACCCAGTGCGCGCTTGCAGATGCAGAGGCATGTTTTGCCAAGCTGCAATGCCGAGCCGAAGAAATCCTCACAGAAATCATCCGTGCTATTCGCCTGCCTAAACCCGAAGGTGACTGCTCAAGGCAGTCTATTCCACTCGATCCCTTGAAATCCTGTCTTCTCATTAAATATCTCGTCTTCCTGCGATTCAGGAATAGTTCCCAGTACTCTGAAATTGTCCATCGGATTCTATATAACTCCAGAACAGACCATAAACTGGATGTCGCGCCGTACCGGTATCTATTCACCCAAGTGCAATGTAGAACCTTCTTCCAATCCATTTGCAAAGTTTTCTTGGTTCCGACTCGAATATGAAGTTCACTACGTGGGAAGTCGATGACACACCTATCAGTCAAGACGTCATCGAAAACGCTATTGACATCTATTGTTGGGACGTTGCTGAAGGGTCGGAGATCTTCGTTGGTGTCACAGCTGATGAGAACGCCGAATTTCTATTGTCAGACGCGTGCTATGGCACACTGGATGAAAACTTTGGACTTGATACGGGGGAAGAGAATGTGTAAGTGCAGCTCGTGCTTTACGTTTAGTGTACCCTTCTCATCGACGATCTGGCAGCGATCTGTGCAATTTCTTCTTCCCTATCCTCCCCACTGTTGCTGTGTACATCCTCGGTACAATCACCAGATCCTCGCATTTGCGTCCCGCCCAAATTGTTCTTGACCGCGAGTCCGAGATAGACGTTCACCTTCGGAATGCTATGATCCTCTCCGCTGCAACCACGTACGAACCAATCTTCACCAAAGTTATACTTTTCTTCCCTCTCCTCCATCACGCGCTCGATCTCGTCGTACGACGAATTTCGAGCAGATGGATTCCTGAACTCTTGCGGGACACTACAGTCGGCTGAGCAGCGATGTCGGCACAAGTTCTGCACGAGCCTGTTACAAAAATTGCTCGTCGTCACGGGTCGATTTGCTCGCTGTCCAATTGATCCTGCCACAGACGACTTTGTGACGATTGATAGGCAAGAGATTTCCGGTAGCGTGTGGTACTTTCAGCGCCATATGGATAGGGGATGTGGTGGATCGAGTGGAGAAGAAGGACAAGGGCCGTGGCGGTCAAGTTTTTCCGGCGGGTGATGGTACAGAATGTGAAGGAGAAACTGTACAAGAGGCTGCAAGCAGAAGTGCTGACTTGGCATCATCTATGCCATAGGAACGTGTCGCAGTTGTATGGGATCGTGCAGACCGAGATGAGTGTGGGAATGGTTTCGGCGTGGTGCGAGCACGGGACTATCAAGCATTATCTGAAGAGCGTCAATCCAAAGGCCAATCGGATGAAATTGGTAGGTACTCTCTTCAACTTTTCCCACTGCGGAATTATGTTAACAGCTGAGTGCAGATGATTCAAGTCGCATCCGGCGTAGCCTATTCATGACTTCAAGCCCCCCATTGTTCATGGTGACCTGAAAGGGGTAGGTTCCTTGCCTTGACTTTTACCCTTTCAATATCTCTTCTTCTCAACGACAGGGAAATATCTTGATTGATTATCAAGGCTATGCCATTATCACGGATTTCGGTCTGAGCAAGGTCATGTCAGACTTCTCAACTTCCGATGGGATATTGTGTTCTTCGTTCTTCGCAGGGACAATGCGATGGATGGCACCGGAGATGATTCTGGCCCTTGTCGACGACGAGTCAGAGGCAAAGGTGCCACGGGTGACCACTGCGAGTGATGTTTATGCTTTCGGCTCGGTCTGTCTAGAGGTTCGTTCTATATCTTCCATTCTACTTGCCAGAGTCACAGACTTGTATGTTGCGCGCTGCATAGATTATGACTGGTGCTCTGCCCTACCCATGTCGGAAGCATGACCCTGGAGTAATGATTGATATAATGAGAGGGATCAAGCCGTCCAGGGGCGCGCCAACGCCAGATTCCGAGGCGTTTAGTATGCTGTTGGATGCTTGTTGGAGACAAGAAGCTGCGTTGAGGCCTAAGATGGGTGAGGTGTTGAAATGCCTCATAAGGATGGATGATCATGCAGGAAATGGTTCGTGATTTGACTAGTATGCCCAGTTTTTATTCTTTCCGAAGAGGCTGCGTGTTTAACTGTCGTTCGATACTTCGAAGTAGCCATTTCCCTTGAACTTGCTCCTTATGTATATCCGTAGAGAAAATTGTTCGATTCGCCTATGTCATCGTTTCGTTATGAAATCCTTGTCAGTTTCAACTTCCCTCCACGAAACAATTCATAAGTCTTTCATATGATAAATAACAGAGTATTTTCATCGCGAAAGGACACCCAAAATTATATCAGTTTCTTCCTGGAATCGTCCGACCAGTTCAAAAAAGTAAAAATACATTCCACTGGACTAGAAATTTGTCATAGCCGAGCTATCTATCCTTTACTTCAGAATGACAACAAGCGGTAAAACATGCAGCTACAATACAAAGGATCTTTAATTTTACATATAAAAACATCTCACAGACCTGCTTCAGCATTCAATATCGTTAGACATTGTAGCACATCCCCCATCTTGGGCCTTAGCGGGCGCCTCGTTCCAACACCTATTCAACAGCATCCTCAAAGCTTTGCAATCAGGCATATTCGAGCCTCTTGACGGCTTTACCCTGCCATTATATCAAACATCACTCCGGGATCATGTTTTCGATATGCATAAGGCAGGCACCGGTCACGACCTACAAAACGGGTAAGAACACAATCAGTGATTCGTAGGCAATCGGAGTTTGGAACGAACCTCCAGACAGACCGAGCCAAAAGCATATACATCACTCGCAGTCGTAACCTGCGGCATGGTAGCCTCTGACCCAACTTCAACGAGTGCCCGAACAATCTCCGGCGCCATCCACCGCATCGACCCCGCGAACGAAGAAGAACGAAGAAGTTGACATGACCTTGCTCAAACCGAAGTCGGAGATGATCGCATAGCCTTGGTGGTCAATTAAGATATTGCTCTGTGATCGGCGAAATAAGACTTGGAAAAAAAATTAACAAAATGACGAATAAGATACTTGCCCCTTTGAGGTCACCATGGATAATGGTAGGCCTGAAATCGTGAAGATAAGCGACACCAGATGCGATCTGATGCATCTATATCTTGGTGTCAGCAAACGCCTGCGAGAGGAAGGCAAAAATTACCAGTTTCATTCGATCCGCCTTCGGATTGACGCTCTTCAAGTAGTGTCTGATGGTCCCATGCTCGCACCACGCCGAAACCATTCCAACACTGGTCTCACTCTGCATAATCCCGTACAGTTGCGACACGTTCCTATGGCATAAATAATGCCAAGTCAACACTTCTGCATGCAACCTCTTAAACAGCTTCTCCTTCTCATTCCAATCAAAATCGTAAAAGCTTGACCGCGACGGCACGTTCTTTCCCTTCTACTTGGTCCCACCACTTCCCCTTCCATACATCACTGAACGCACCACCACTGCATGCTCTACCTATCAGTGTCACGTCATCCGTTAGATCAGTGACAGCTATGTCGCCCTTGATCACAAGCATCTTCGTAATAGTCTCTTGTAGGAACTTTTGCCGGCACCGCTGCTTCAGCCGACTGTAGTCCACGAAGAGTTCAGGAATCCATCTGCATCGAAATTCGTCGTACGATGAGATTGAACGCGTGATAGAGGGGAGGGAAGAAAAGTATAGCTTCGGGGAAGATGACGACCGGTTCATACGTGGTACGGCAGAGAGGGTCATGGCGTTCCGAAGGTGAACGTCGATCTCGGACTCGTGGTCAAGAACAATTTCGGCGGGACGCGGATGCGAGGATCTGGTGATTGTACCGAGGATGTACACAGCAACGGTGGGGAGGATAGGGAAGAAAAAATCGCGTTCATCGCTGCAATATCGTTGAGCAAGGTACACTGCTGAGGCTTGGAAGGAGACCTACACATTGTCATCTCCGACCTTCAGTCCAAAGCTCTCATCCAGCGTCCCATAACACCCATCTGACAACAGGAACTCGACTTTCTCATCGGATGTGACGCCGACGACGATGTTCGAGCCATCGGCAACATTCCAGCAGTACAAGTTAATGGCTTCTTCGATGACGTCTGCACGTACATTCGGCATCTGCCAACTCCTACCCTGCTTGAACGGATCTTCAATGTCCCAAGTGGTCGGCCTCTTGTTTGAGTCAGAACGAAGAAATTTGGCAATGGACTTGAGGAAGACCATGCACCGAATTTGGGAAAACAGATGGCCGAACAGAGTGAAGTCCAGTCTTCCTTTTGTGTCGGAATCATAGAAAAGGCGATGTACGATTTCAGAATACTTAGGGCTATTCCTGAAGCGAAGAAAGACGAGGTATTTGATAAGAAGGTTAATCGAAGAGGATTCGATCGGGATGGATTTGCATCCATCACGTTGAAATTTCGGGAGATTAACAGCATAGATGATGTCACTGAGAATTTCTTCGGCCCGATACTGCAGCTTCCCAAAAGACGTTTCTGCCTCGGACAACGCCCGCTGGGTGCCTGGCCACAGTTCCCCTCGTATCAGGTCTTGGAAAACTGATATGTCGGGCTTGACGACGTCGGGGCGTACTTCCGAGAGTTTGTTAGCATACACATCGTATTCATGCACGCGCCTGGATGCATTGCTGTTATAAAGGCCTTAAAAAGGTAGACCGTGGCACATACGCGTTGTATAACCAAAATTTCCGCAAAAACCGGGACAGTAATGTGGAACCGTAACCGACATTCCCAGAAGCTCGAGATAGCGAGAAGGACAGTTTAAAGGTCTTTGTCACTAGAAGGAGGGTAAGCAAGGGATGGTTAGCAGGAACTTGACATGCCACAATCCGCGCTAGAAAAGACATTGGGAATAAGGCAGTGTTCCGCAGGTCCAGCTTAAGGCGTCTATCACAAAGTGGAAACGATGCTCCACGGATATCATGACATACGTTCAACCCATGATACAACAGCAGTAACAGGCAAAAAAATTCAGAGATTCGAACGGTTGAATTGACTCCATGATGTCACTTCACGTGATATAGCATGGGAAATCAGAGTTCCAAGTTTAAAGTATTTCTATCGAAAGGAATCTGCGCAATGCGCATAGAAACACATTCCACCCCCGATTTCAGGCTCAAAATTCCGTGACAGTAGTCCGTAAGCGCATAAGGTCGATAACGCACCTCCAGTATACCGACTTCGGTCGAGATCGCACATGCATTGAAACCAAAACAGTAGTCATAACTAATTGTACATGGGGTGTATAGATGTGTAGTAGATATAGAGACTATCTAGAATGTTCATTAACGCTCACTGGCAAGCAGTGGGAACGGCATAACCCTATAATTCCATCAGTAACATCCCTCACGAAAACAGAAACCAACTCACATTCGTTCTAATTCCTCCACCCCAAGGAGTCTTACCGTCAACCCTCGAATCCACGCCAAGCCCGCGCTCCGCGAAGGCATTCCACAGCGTACAGAAGTTCTCTCCCCCAGTGAGCTGCTCATCAGCTTGAATGATCGCATCACGAGCCTCGAAGAAGCCCGGTCGGCAGGGTTGAAGTTTCATTCCGTTGATAACGAGCCTAATCGCAGAAGTAGATAAGACCCACGAAGAGAGTGAGGAAAGGGGAGACATACTGGACGATCAATGTGTTACCATGCTTGGGCACCAAAGGTTTCTTGCCAACACGGGGTCGGTAGAACTCGCCCTCGGGGACAGTACCGTCAGCCAAGGGTGCAGGGGGAACAAGTCATCGCTGAAGCCATGTACGGCAATGAGACGCTGCTCGACGACCCAGAGTATCTGAGCCCAGACTTCACCAATGGCGTGGACGCCCCAGTAGCCGGGCTTGTCCAGAGTCTGGTAGGTCGATGGGTTGATGGTATCGTTCTACGAAAGTATGTTGGAATGACGAGGAGAAAGTACTGTAAATCAACGTACGAGAGAGTAGGGGTAGTTTCTGATACCCTGTGCGCGGTTAGCAGCCCATGCACCCATAGGGAAGTCAGAGTAGTTGCTGTGCTTCGGATGGTAGTAGCCAAAAAGTCTGTATGCCATGATTAACGATGGCAGGATGACGATGACGACAGCATTGCTTACCCCCCAGCCCACCCATACCACCACTCTCACCCCAGCCCAAGCACGATGAGCTCGCAGGTCCACCAGTCAATCGGGTGCTCAAACCATGACTCAATTCATGGATGACGATGCCTGCTTCCATATCACCATCCCTGTAGGGCAAAGCAGTGTTCCACAAGTACATCCTCATGCGTCCGTTACGGCCGTCAGGCGGGGTCATGAAATTGCGTTATATATATCGGAACCGTCCTGAGCATTGGGCAATAACAGCATCGTTCTCCTCGCCTCCACGACCGAAGTTGTGCTGCTGGAAGTTGCCAGACACACTCATCAAATCCGTACCTGAAGAAGCGAGTTAGAAGGAAGGAGCTACAGGAGAGAGTATATGCACCTGTAGTAGAAATCGTGTATGATGTTGGTAGTGTAGAACAGTTGAGTGACAGTAGCATTGATGTAACTATGCCTCGTCCTGCGCATCGACCTTCTCGGTGGCCTTCGGAGCGTACTTGTAGTCGAAGACTTTATGACACCTGCATCGGGACGGTAGTTGTTGATGAAGGAGTTTGTCCTTCCCAGTTCTCCTGCGCAAAGACCTACGAACCCTCAG
>NW_026848483.1:0-61874 GCF_030435595.1 Desarmillaria tabescens
TAATGGAAATGCCATCAAAGAGAAATACCGTTTGGCAAGATAACAAATACCAGGACGGCAATAGACGAAGACTGTAGTCGAGAAACTGGCAGTAAAGCGAAGAGAGACTGGCTGGTGGAAATATGATGAGAGACTAGCAGCAGAAAACGATGACTGAGACTGGGCGAGGCTGATACTGAAACTATACTGGGTTAACAACGATAAAACAAAACTGATACTGATCCTGAGTCTACACGGAGACTATCCTATTCTGAAACTGATGGCAAGATAACAAATACCATGACTGATGGTCCTATGCTGAAACTGTTGACCGAAATTCCATGACAGACACTGCTGGCAACAATAACGATCCTAATCTGTGTCCACATGGGGACATAACTGTACTGAGCTGAACTGGGGTGAAACAATGGCGATGTAGAAAGTGAAGACTGGTAAAACAGTGCTGGCTGGTGAAAGTGAAACAATGCTGGTGGAATAAAAGATAAAAGCGAGTTGTGGACACAAAATTCTGTGTATTGGCACAATATGAGCATACACCAATACCGTTAGAAGAAAAGCTGTGACAGAGAGTATAACTCGGAGTGACTATGCTATTATTGTCTGTCTCCTAGTGAGTACAAGCAGTGACGGTGGTCAATAATGTGTGCAATAACTAGTGTCCGGTAACTTGTGTCTGTTAACTACTACTACACTAGCTTTTATACTACAAGTCCAGAATAAAATTAGAATACTTGAAACGAGTCCTTAGTAAGTCCTTAGTACATCAATTGGTAAGAAATGATACAAAATGCATGCTCCCAGAGTTCTAAAGTAACAGCACCCACACGGTTTTACTGTGTTAGACTTAGTGATCAGAAAGAATTCTGCCGACATACGGATTCTTGGGCTGCTGTGTTGCTGCGGCAAAGTACACTGAAGGTAGTACACTGAAGTAGATGCGTGCAGCATTGTCTTGGCATTGTAACAGCCTTAGTAAAGCTGGTGGAAAGGTCATGGTATTAAGTCTTTTGCTGTGGAATAGGTATTTTGGCTGCGGCATTCTATTAAGTGATGCTTGATGCTGATGTCAGCAATGGCTGTGCTGAGCGATCAATGATGGTCCTAATTCCGTGAGATCTGCAATCAGGTGCCTGGCAGCAATAATGAAGTGGCACATATTGATGCGGAATACGAGTTGGGATGGATAGTTGGTGGTAAAAGTGGGTATTGCTGTGATTGCAATCATTGACTTAGGGAAAGTCTGCTGAGTGGACAAGGCATTTATTATAATGCTAAAATCCGTGAATTCTGAGCATACAGAGCCTTGAGGCTCATCAATGGGAACTTGGGGGCTCGAAACTTGCCTTCTACCTACTGGAACTGTCCTACTTATACTACAGGGAATTTAGAATTACAAACATCGTGCATGTAACGAGCATGCCGACGGAAACCCCACTTCCACTCAATCCAACAAACCACAGCCCGGAATCCTACGGATTCCGATTCCCAGTTTCTATTTCATATTCCATTTCATATTCCATTTTATATTTCACTTCTCCATTACAATTTATCAATAGCCCGACATCGGTAGCGAACATGTCATCGGACCCCATCGGCTACCGACCGGTAGAATACATCCTCCGACAACCCTAGAATGTAGACCACTCCGAGTAGGAACTAGATCGGACTCCTAACTAGTATATAAGCCTTAGAATTACACTGTAGATACTCAGTTCGAATATCAACTTGGTTCAGCCCAATCTCTCTCTCTCTGACTCTAAGTCTAAACTCTCGTTCTCCAGTCCGCGGAACTCCGATCCGTTGGACTTATCTTTTACCTCGTCTCTGCCACTCCGCGGACTTCCGTCCGTATCCATCTTAGGGCTTCGGCTCAGGGGTGACGTTGCTAATAGCTTCGCCTACGCCCGACGCATCCCGCGGCATTCCGCTACGTGCACTTACTGCCGCAATCCTATTGGCACGATCCTAACAGTATATTCGAACTCAAACCCTTGAGTCGAAATTTTCTTCCTAACCATGTCTTCTACTTTCACTGTGCCTCCAGAAACCAGCCGCAACTCCACGGTCAACAACCGAACCTACACCATGGACGATATCCCTGCCTCTGCTTCAAAAGAGGGTCCCCTTCTCTTCGGATCGGATTCCGCCCCTCGCCAACAATCCCGTAGGGAAACCTACCTTCACAGTGGCTTCACTGCTCGCCAATCCGACGCCAACCGATCGCCCAACCCCTTCCTAGCCCAGCGATCAGAATCCAATGGCTGGGGCGAGTATCGAAGCGACCCCCCGCGGAACCCAACTACATCTCTGTTCGATGACATCCCAGGTCGGGATGACGACGACGACCAAGGTTCGGAAGACGGGGAATTCCCCCCTCACACGCCAATGAATGGCCGCGGAAACCCATCGGGAAATCCTGGCGGTGGCCCACCCAATCCTGGTGGCCCCGGAGGTCCTGGTGGTCCTGGTGGTCCCTGGTGGTCCTGGAGGAGGACCTAACAACAATCCTGGTAACAACCCTAATCCTCCCAATAACGACGCCCAGATCCTCATTCAACTTATGAATGTCCTCCGCGGCGTCTCCGATGCTGTCAATGGCAATCGACAACGTGCTGTACGCACCAAGGTCAAGGAACCAGATACCTTCGACGGTTCGGACTCCCGAAAACTCAAAGCCTTCATTGTCTCCCTCCAGTTAAACTTCAACGACCGTCCCGACGCGTTCCGCTCGGACACGGCCAAAGTCAACTACGCCATCTCCTTCCTCTCCGGTGTCGCACTCGACTGGTTCGAACCGGATATCCTCCACCCTAATCACCACAACCCCCCTGCCTGGGCATACTCCTATGCCGCCTTCCTTTCAGAACTCCGAACCAACTTCGGCCCCTTCGATGCCGTCGGAGATGCCGAAGATGAACTCGAAAACCTTCGGATGCGCGACGGAGACCGCATCATGAAGTATATTGTCAAATTCAATCAGTATGCTGCCATTATTGGCTACGGTGACAACTCCCTTCGTCACGCCTTCTACCGTGGCCTTTGCTCTCGCATCAAGGATGATATGGCCCACCACGGGAAACCCGATAATCTCCGTGATATGCGGAATCTCGCTCAAGAGCTCGACGCTCGCTACTGGACTCGGAAAGCCGAAATCTCCCGAGAAAATCGCAGCAACCCATCTTCCTCTTCCAGCAACAGCAACAAGGCGAAGAGTTCTAACTCTTCATCTCCCAACTCCAACTCCACGAGCCAAAAGTCCTCTCATTCGGGCTCCACGGGATCATCTTCGTCTTCCCCCAACAACTCTTCCTCTTCCAACCCTAAGCCCTACGCTGACAAGCTAGGCAAAGATGGCCATCTTACTCAGGAAGAAAAGGACCGCCGTCGGAAGAATAACCTCTGCATGTTCTGCGGAGGTAAGCACAAGACCGAAGATTGCAACAAGCGCAAAGCCGCGGCCTCCGCTCGGGGTCGTGCAGCTGCAGCTACTCCTGCCCCTACTCCCGAGTCCACTGCCTCTATTGAAACGGTTCCGTCGGAATCGGAAAACTAGAGAGCAACCCTGTATCCTCCGCACTAGGACAGGGTTGCGTTGACTGTCACAGTGCACTGGAGATCGTAACCCTCAACGCTGCCGCTCTTTCCAATCATTCCCTAACTGTCTCTCTCTCCTCTGAAGTCGGCTCTGGATCGGAGTCCGACGGTTCACCCATTTCTACTATCCTTCGTTTTCTTGCACTCGTTGATTCTGGCTCTAGCCACTGCTTTGTTGATTCGAAGTATGTTGAGGATCACAATCTCCTTACCAAATCTATCCCACCTGTCCAACTTCGGCTTCTCGACGGCTCCGTCGGATCTCAGCATCTCCCAATCCATTTCCCTTCCAATCCGTTTCCCTTCCGGAGACATCCTTCCCATTGACTTCTACGTCACTCGTCTAGATTCATCCTGTAACGTCGTTCTGGGATACAACTGGCTCTCCCGCTACAATCCGTCGATTGACTGGGTAAAGCACAGTATCACTTTCCGTTCACCATTATCAGTTGTTTCTTCTTCAAGCGCTTCCGCGGCTGTCGACACACATGTGCCAGTCCGCTCGGACTCTTCCAGTCCAATCCAACCATCCCAATCATCATCTTTCACCCCAAAATCGAGATCCCGACGGGCTCCGCCGCCTTACGAACCTATCTATTCCTACCCTACCATTCCTTCCTTTAGTGCTTCGGCCGCCCCCAAGATATCTATTATTTCGGCTGCCGCTTTTGTCCGAGCCTGTGCAGAAGAAGGGGCTCAGCAGTTCACATTGCAGCCTTCTATGCCTAATGTTAGTGGCAAAGCTACCTCCGCGGCCCCCGCTGACTTATCCGATGTCCCGCCGGAGTACCATGAATTTGCTGATGTATTCAGTGATTCCCTTTCTGAAAAGCTCCCTGAGCATCGCCCTTACGACCTCAAGATCAATATTGAGGAAGGCTCCACTCCTCCGCTCGGACCCATCTATTCCCTTTCTGAATCCGAACTAAAAGCCTTACGCGAGTTTATTGACGATAACGTCCGTAATGGTTTCATCACTCCTTCCCGCTCTCCGCATGGAGCTCCGGTACTGTTTGTCAAGAAGAAAACCTGGTGAACTTAGACTCTGTGTAGATTATCGTGGCCTTAATAAAATCTCTAAAAAAGACCGTTACCCTTTGCCCCTCATTTCCGACCTCCTCGATTCTGCGCGTTCCGCTCGTCTCTACACCAAGCTAGACCTTCGTCATGCCTATCATCTCGTCCGCATAGCCGAGGGTGATGAATGGAAAACCGCTTTTCGGACCCGCTACGGCTCCTTTGAATGGCGAGTCATGCCATTTGGACTCACTAACGCTCCCGCGGCTTTCCAGCGCTTCGTCAACGACATCTTTTCCGATATGCTCGATGTATCTGTCGTCGTATACCTTGATGACATCCTTATCTACTCCGACAATCCCGAGGATCACCTGAAAACACGTACGCGAAGTCCTTCGCAGACTCAGGGCTAACAGCCTCTACTGCAAGGGTTCCAAATGTGAATTCCATCGGGACTCCGTCGAATATCTTGGTTACATTCTCTCACCCGAAGGCTTACGCATGTCTGAAGACAAGGTCAAAGCTATCACTGACTGGCCGGTTCCACGCAAGGTCAAGGATATCCAATCCTTCCTCGGCTTCGCTAATTTCTACCGCCGTTTTATTCACGAGTACAGCGAGATCGTCCTGCCCTTAACACGACTCACTCGCAAAGGAACTCCGTGGAAATTCGACGACGAATGCCTATCCGCTTTCAATGAGTTGAAGCAAGCTTTTACTCATGCTCCTATCCTTACCCACTGGCTTCCCGACCGTCAACTGGTTGTGGAAACCGACGCATCCGACTACGCTATTGCTGCCATCCTATCCATTTACCTAGAGGATGGTGAGATCCATCCAATCTCCTTCTTGTCCCGGAGTCTCCACGGTGCCGAACTCAACTACGATACGCACGATAAAGAGCTTCTAGCCATCTTCGAAGCTTTCAAATACTGGCGCCACTACCTTGAAGGCTCCGCGGAAGCCGTTGACGTCGTTACAGATCACAAGAACCTTGAGTATTTCTCTACTACCAAGGTACTTACTCGACGACAAGTGCGCTGGTCCGAATTCCTCTCTCAATTCAACCTTGTTATTCGGTTCCGACCAGGGTAAACTCGGTGGGAAACCGGATGCCCTCACTAGACGATGGGACGTCTACCCTAAAGAGGGGGATAGTCAATATGCTCAAGTCAATCCTCACAATTTCCGACCCGTTTTCACTCAAGAACAACTCTCCGCTTCACTCCGCGCTACATTCCTTGAGGGTCCTGTCTTACGCGCTAGTGCTATCATGGACATCGACAAGCTCCACTCTGATATCAAGAATGCACAGCCGTTGGATTCCGCTTCCACCGAAGGCTTCCAACTCGCATCTTCCCCTTCCAACTCCTCTCGGTGGATCCGTAGATGAATCAGGACTACTACGTCTTGACAGTCGCATTTATGTCCCGGACTCCGATGATCTCCGTCTTCGCGTTCTCCAAAACAATCACGACCACATCTTGGCAGGTCATTTTGGTCAAAATCGGACTCTCGAACTTGTCCGACGGAATTACACCTGGCCACAGATGCGTGAATACGTTCGCCACTACGTTAAATCTTGCACTACCTGTGGACGTAACAAAACACCTAGACACCACCCTTTTGGCTTACTCAAACCATTGCCGGTCCCAGAACGCCCGTGGGATTCCATCTCCATGGACTTCATCGAACAATTACCAGATTCCAATGGATTCACTGCTATCCTTGTAGTGGTCGACCGCGCAAGTAAGCAAGCAATTTTCATTCCTACCCACGACACCATCAACTCCGAAGAGCTCGCTCGGTTATTCGTTAACCATGTGTTCGCTAAACATGGCGTCCCCAATCATATAACCTCTGACCGCGGCTCCGAATTTGTCTCCCAGTTCACTCGCGCTCTTGCCAAAGCCTTGGATATGGAGCTTCACTTCACTTCCGGATATCACCCGGAGGCCGACGGACAAACTGAACGCGCTAACCAAACTCTGGAACAGTACATCCGCATCTACTGCTCCTATCAACAAGACAATTGGGATACCTTACTACCCATTGCCGAGTTTGCTTACAACAATGCTCCCAACGCTTCCACTGGAATCTCTCCATTCTTTGCTAACAAAGGCTATCATCCCAATATCACCGTACATCCTGAACGCGACATCGCCTCCTGCTCGGGCCCGTGACTTCATCGTTAACCTCGACGAACTCCACCAATTCCTTCGAGATGAAATCACTTATGCTCAGTCCCGTTACAAATTACAAGCGGACAAGCGGCGGTCCCCGGCTCCTGAATTCAAAGTAGGTGACAAAGTCTACCTCAGTTCCAAACATATCAGAACTACTCGCCCTACTGCGAAATTTGCCGAAAAATTCCTGGGACCATTCGATATCATTGCTCAGCCAGGATCCCATTCCTTCACTCTCAAACTCCCGTCGGACCTCCGCTCCATTCACCCTGTGTTCCATGTCTCCCAACTTGAAACCATGGAGACCAATACCATCCCTAACCGTACCCAACCTCCTCCACCTCCAGTTGAAGTCGACGGTGAAGAACAGTATGAGATCTCTCAAATCCTCGACTCTAAACTCGACCGTCGGTTCCGCTGTCCACTCCTATACCGAGTCCAATGGTTGGGTTATGAAGGTACCGATGAAGAGTTTGCCTGGATCCCCGCTACAGAATTCTCCGCGGACGAATATATCAAAGACTTCCACCAACGTTACCCAGACAAACCAGGTCCGCTATCCAAAGTCACCATCCGCAAAGTCTCCCTCAAACCCTCACCCATTGCTTCTTGACCCACTCATAACTTATCGGCTCCCTATGGTCTCTGCTCCTTGAATTTCAAATCAAATCCTGGAAAACTATTGCAAATTACCTTCCTAATTGGGAATGGATCCCATCGGGCACCTATTTCTTGCTTTCCTTCTCCCTCTTACTCACTCAAGCCTACAAGCCAAGATATATATATATATTTATGCCCATCGGCGCCCGCACTTCAAAATCCGTGTACAAGACAACATCCAAAAAATATATACAAGTCCAAGAAGAGCGCCTAGGATTCCGCGTGCACCAACTCTCCCATCACCACATCCTCATCCACCCTATCTTCCCCTCCACTTCCTTCCTGCTCCTCATCACTCATAACAATAAGCTCCAGCTCATCCAGTGCCGGAACGCCGATGGCACCCACGCCCGGGCACATCTCATCCCTCTTCTTCTCCTTGGGATCCAATTCCCCTTCGGAATCCTCTACCAAAAACTCATCCGCATCCTCCAAATACCTCTTCCACAACGCCCACTCAATCCGACGGCCTCCGAGCGAATAGAACTTGTCCCTTGCATCCAAGAAATGGTCGCGACGTTTGATGGCCAATCGAAGACCATCTTTCCCAAGGCAGCCGTACCAAACTTGCATGTTGGCGACCTCGAAGGGATCCGTGGCATCGAGGGTTTCGGTACCCGTCACATGGGCATTCCACAACTGGGCAACGTCCTTGTCAAGTCGCATACGCATCACGATTCGTAGGGCCTCCGAGTTCACGTTCTTGAGGTTTCCGAGCTCGACCTTAGACGCTGCCCATTCCTCCCTAAACTCCTCCTCGACGAAATCCGACGGCCATTCCGGAGCATCACCCTCATGGAAATCGTCGACCAAGTCATTGACGCGGCTTCCGAGGAAATCCACCTTTCCCTCTACCCTTTCCAAGCCTTCTTGGAAATTGTCCATCTTGTCGCAAAGCTTTTGTAGGAGGTCGATGACCTCACTGGACCCCGCGGATCCCGAACTTTCACCTTGTGGAAATACACACTTGTTCTTCTTTAATTTGCACCGTTCGCAAGTGCGCCTGCGGCGAATGAAACATCTTACGTTGTCTGTCTTACAACGTCCACAACGCTCTATACAGAGCAAATCAGCATAAGCGACGGGACCCTATGGAAGTCACTTACCGTTACCCTTATATTCTTCGTCGTCCGCCTGCATCTCAGGCTCCGTCTTCAATTTCTTCAAAGGCCTTCCCGACGGCCCCGCGACTTCCTCTTCCCCACTGACCACTACCGCATTAGACTTGATCTTACGCTTCCTCGAAACATCCACGGCCTCCGAATCGGTTGCCTTGCCCTTACCCTTCCTATCCTTCCTCTGCTTTACCAATTTTCTCAATGCCTTCTCCTTCGGGGCCTTCTCCCTTGCTTTGGCCTCCGCAACCTTCCTCTCCTGCCCCAATTTTTTCTCTCGCCGTTCCAACTCCAGAGCCCGCCTCTTTTCCTCCTTTTGTTTCTGCGCTTTCCAGGCCTCATGAGCCTCCGCGGCATCCTCCCTGGCCTTCTCCGCGGCGTCCCGCTCGTCATAAAAGACTTCCAGGTCTTCAGGCCGAATATCTTCGGGCGTCGGGGCAGGCTCATACGGTTTGGGCGTCACGGAAACACGGTACTCGATGGTTGACGACATGACGAACGACGAGGACGAAATTCAGAAAATAGAGGAGATGGTGGTGGTAGAAAGCTAAGAGGTGAAAAGCCACGTGACCAACCTGAAAAAATTCCACGCGGTCACACCCGGCCATCAGGATCTGCGTCCTTGAGGGCAAGAACGCTAAGGGGGGGATACTGTAACGAGCATGCCGACGGAAACCCCACTTCCACTCAATCCAACAAACCACAGCCCGGAATCCTACGGATTCCGATTCCCAGTTTCTATTTCATATTCCATTTCATATTCCATTTTATATTTCACTTCTCCATTACAATTTATCAATAGCCCGACATCGGTAGCGAACATCTCATCGGACCCCATCGGCTACCGACCGGTAGAATACATCCTCCGACAACCCTAGAATGTAGACCACTCCGAGTAGGAACTAGATCGGACTCCTAACTAGTATATAAGCCTTAGAATTACACTGTAGATACTCAGTTTGAATATCAACTTGGTTCAGCCCAATCTCTCTCTCTCTGACTCTAAGTCTAAACTCTCGTTCTCCAGTCTGCGGAACTCCGATCCGTTGGACTTATCTTTTACCTCGTCTCTGCCACTCCGCGGACTTCCGTCCGTATCCATCTTAGGGCTTCGGCTCAGGGGTGACGTTGCTAATAGCTTCGCCTATGCCCGACGCATCCCATGGCATTCCGCTATGTGCACTTACTGCCGCAAACCTATTGGCACGATCCTAACAGTGCAGTACCCAGACCCCTACATGCATAGCACCTCGCCACTGCCACCTTACTGAGCATCCACATTGGACTTCCCAGTTTTAGTCTCATTTCTATAGTGAGCTCACTAAACGCATGCCAAGAGGTGCTCTTCCGACACCCACAGGCTTGTTCTCTGATGACTGGCAGGTCTAGGCACATGGAACTATCAGTTCTGGCATATGTTTTAACAGACTTCCTTCTTGGATTCACAGAAGCTTCTCGTAGACATGGCAACAGGTGAGTCTTCGAACAATGAGACTCAGAACAATGGAATGTGGGTTTGCAGGCTTTGGCCGAAACCCACTGTCCAAGTTCTGCTGGTGATATCTGTCATCTCACATAAGGATTTCCCCAGATTTTCAGGTATGATGCATCATAGTTAGTGAGTGCGCTAATTATTCTCAATGTCAATGCAACCTTTAACATGTCATTTAACTCCCATGAGTGTGCTTGTAAGTTAGAGCATAATGCACTGGGTATAGGGTTCGGCCTTCTCGTTGTGCATGCCCATCAGGTACAGTGCTGTGACTAAGTCCTGTTTAGAATCCCGTTGCTTCTTATACCATAAGTTATATTCCGCATCATTGCACCACATAGCATTAGTGTCGACACGTCATTTTAGTCCACTCGCTCACTATATCTCAGGGCATGTGTAAAACATGCTAGATTGCAAAATTCCACATGTAAGTAGGCTGCAGTCGCAACACCATGACAACCTCCCATGAGATTCAACTAGATGATACAACAATGAAAGATGGTTACAATAACAGATTCTTTCTGAGCAAAGGAAGTAGAGAACCTGGCAGAACAGTAGTCATGCCAAGAAATATCGACAGCTACATGTACGACTGCATCCACACTCCAGCATTAGGTGTCACATCGTAAACAGCATCTGGATGGTTATTGAAAGTTGCATTTGGCATACTGCCATCTGGCACAAGTCCCTGGAGCTGATGCATAACAAAAACATTTTCTGCCTGAGTGGGAACTGGTTGAATGTGTAGAAGGGCACCAGTGGTGTTAGGTGACAAAATAGGGATGACAGGATTGCTTGCATTCATACTATATGAGGGTATGATGCTCTGGGAAGTGCTTACATAAGGTTCCCAGTTATTGGTGATGGCAGAGGCTATGCGGTACAAGTTCATGACAGCCTTGTGATCTATGAGGAGCATGGTGCACGTGCCTGGGTCTGGGGTGTCTGGATCGACCAGTTTGCATCAGTTTTCCTCTTGATATGATGACTGATGGGAGTACCTTTTGAATGAAGGCCACACAGCAAGTGGCAGGGCACTGGTGGACAACAGGAGAGAGGTAGTCAGCATGGGCATGAATGCCATGGCCACAAATGCAGTGGGACTGGAAGGTTATGAGCATTGCATAGAAGATATGAGGTAAGGAAGTTTATGCACCTGATCTAGAGTATGCCACTGTGATTCATCTCAATAGGGAGTAAAGCATGAACACTGACAGAAAATACTGCCAGCATGCTCAATGCATTGTTCCCTGATCAGAAGTGGGGCTGCTGAGGACATCAAAGGCAGGACTCTAGTGACTAGTGAGAATAGCAGGAGAGAAGGCAGTGGAGGTTGTCCTTCATGATTCATCTTGGCCTTCTTTATAGTTGTTTCTGGGAAACAGCTCATCGGATAGGATCTTCACCATCAGCGCTAAACAAAATTTGATGGAGCACCTATCTTTGTGTTGAATGTAGGCACAGACTATTAAGCATGGAAATGCCACCTATAGATATGTTAAGAATCAGGGTATTTTGAGCTAATACACGAAGTAATGAATACTCGAGTAAAACCTAAGTTGAGAGTGAGAATGTCTGAAAGCCGAGTTCCAACCACCAAGAGGGATCCGTAAGAGTGTTAACAAGCGCTAGGCGTAGTTAACGGGGTGTCAGCAAGTGCTAGGCATAACTAACAGGGTTTCCAAAAAGCATTAGGCATAGTCGGGAAGCAATTGATTGGCAAGCGCTTGGCATAACCGATCAGAGATGCTTAGTTCACACAGTTAAGTGGACTTTGAAGATGAGTAAAATAGCTTAAGATTCTAATACAAGGACAAGTACCATATTTATATACCAATATTAAGGGATTGAGTCATTATTATTCTAGTATTAGCAAGAAGAAGAGAGAAAGTAAGAGAAAGTAAGAGAAATTACTAGTAAGCCGAGGTCAAGACCGAGAAGGCCGAGAGCAGGCATGTGGTGACTCATGTATAGACCGAAAAAGACACAAGATCCATAACATGGCCTCCCCAGTCTACATATGCTGGAACAAGGTGCAAACCAAGTGAATGAAAAGAATTAGAACAGGTAAATATCATAGATTTGAATTGTTCTGCTGATTGTGGCCATAACTTCACGAATCCTGGAATCAAAGTGATTCTACACCCTTCACATATGGAGCACAAGGTTCATTGCCTTCGGAAATGTCATTACCGCCAGGCCTTTTGCTGTTACATGAGTCGAAGATTGGGTAAATGTCAAACTTGTTCTGCAATAACAAGCATGTATATGGGTAAATATCTAAGGGCAACATTTGCAGTGGATTAGACCTTATTTTATGCCTGGATAGGTACAAACGAAGCTTGGACGATACATGAATAGAGGAAGGCTTCATGCGATGAAGTGGGGAATCGGCAAGAGCCAGTTCCTCAGAGCAGTTTCCAAAACAGGAATGATATTGATGATGGGCCCTATCATTTCACCATCTAATCGATTCTGCCATCGTTCCATTCCCGCTTGAGATTGTGTCCATCTTTGTGCATTGCCTCAAGGTCTCAGTATCATTCACTTCGCTTCTTGATGTATGTAGGCATCGCCTATGCCCAATGACTTCTGTATCAACCTCTGGTAGTTGTGCAGTCGGTGCTAGGCCTGTTAAATGCGTTAGAAGACTGGCTTCTGTATGTCCAGAAGGGGTGATGGGAGAGAATGCGATATGCATGATAAAAGCATCACCTGATACGTCATTTGAACTAGTGATGAGCCGAACACGCTGATTTAATTGATTGTTTTCAGTTTTCTCTGTCAAATTGGGTTTCCATGATACTGTATTGAATGCGACGCTCTGTGGATGCTCTGTGAGTAGTCGCTTTAACTCTTGTTTAATCTCTGCGACTTCTGCTGTCATTGAAAAGTGGGGGTAAACTGAAAACCTAGGGAAACTGATTGATTCCGGAATAAGCGGACAAAGGAATTCCGATCGAGGCAAGCACTGAATCCTTGGGACACGCTGCTGTCAATCCCCGAGCCCAGTTGCAAGGTCCCAGTCCCATAGGACAGTAGAAATGGCTGGAAATTGAGGTTTCTGGAATTTACGCAAGTCTCGACAGTCCAGGAATTCTCCAAGTTCCTCATCTGCAAGAATGAAAGTGAAGCTGGGAAGGCAATGGAAGAAAGCCGTGATGAGTTCGCGTCTGGCGGCGATGCTGAACTCTTCGGAGGCGGCATTTGGAAACATCTGCGCCTTAATTCAGATAGCAAGTCGATGCAGATTATGCACTGTCCTAATATGCCAACTCTTTTGTGTGGTGCATGGTTGTCGTTGCATCCTTCAGCTTCTCCTACAAATGTCGTAAAACCCTTTGCCAGGAATATGAACAATACTGGTTGTATTCCAGTTTCTTATTGCTGTTAGAGAACAGCAGATGTTTTGAATACGAAAGACAGAGAGTCAGTAGATGAGGCAACAGGGTAGGTCTTCTCCTTGCTGCCAACGAGTTTCTCAGCTGACGTGTTGTTCGAGAAATAGGACACATTGCCTCATCAGGGAGTGAACATGGATCAATAATCTAGTGCTGTATCCTAGATATCGGAGCTCACCTTGTACTGGATAATGTTTCAAATATCGACGAAGCATTTGAGCCCAATGACATGTCTCTGGCTTAACATTTATACCAGATTCAAAATATTTTCTGTTGCAAGATGTGCCAGAATGTCGTTTGGGAGATGCATGGATAGAGGACGGCTCCATTGCATGATGATAGCAAGGGGAATCAGCTTTCATAGTTCCCAGTTCAGAGTTGTTTCCAAAATGGGAATAATATTGATGATGTTGATCGCCGCAGCCTTCCTTTTGCTGTGTTATCAATACCACCGTTTGTTCGTTCGCCCTCGAGATGGTGCCCGGCTTTGTGACCTTCCCCCATACATCAGAGTATCCTGTCTCATTGTCCAGGACAATGTTGACTTCAATCATGCCTTGTATGTTGATAACCGGATCCCGAATTTGATCATCAAGTTTCCCCATGGACCCGGTGCGCTGATTTCTTTCCTGATGGCATCGTTTTCTATTGGTCAGGACTTCTATAGTTATGTTTATGGCTTTGCAATTGCTTCCTGATGCATGAATGATGCGTCGTTTACATTGAGTGACACTCGTATGAACTTCCGTTCATGTCCCCATCAGCGCTATGTCCATCGAACATGTTAGAAGGTTAGTTTGGGCATTTCTGAAAGGGAGGATGTAAGAGACTGCAATACGCATGGTAAAACTGTGGCAGGGTACGCCATTTGAACAAGTGTTGAGCTGAATGCTCTGATTTAATTGATTGCCCTCAGTCTTCTCTAACAGCTTACACTTCGAAAATGCTGTGTTGAATTCACCACTCAGTGAATGTTTTGTGAATAGTCATTTTGTATCTCGCACAGTGGCCATGGCTTCCAGCGTGATAGGAATTGTGGCAGCGTTTGTCAAGGATGTAAGTGACATATCAAGAAATTGGTTATCATGGCTGGCAGTTGACTGTGATTTTGCAGGTATCACAGGCCACACTTTGGCTCTGACCGCTCCTCATACTGGCCGATGCTTTGAATACCAGCAATATTTTTGGGTCCAGTGGTACAATTGGAGTCTTATGATCTTGGTTGACTGGCTCACAGCTTCTGCTAAGGAATGAAACTCAAAGACCCGAAGCTCCTGTTCGATAGGCGATGGTACTATGGCAATTTCAACTTCAATTCCATGTCCAACAAGATATTGCCTATGTAATCGGCATTCATTTTGGCTGGTCTGCTCCTTAAAATTCATCTTCTGCTTGACGTGAGCTTTAGGCCATGAAGAAAGCATCCGAAGTGCCATTCAGGAGTTATGCATGATATACGAACCTGGGTCGAGGACCATCTGCAAGACATTGTGATCAAGGGTATTCACTCCTACTGGGACCGGTGTCGCTTTGCTTCTCATGACTATCAATCCTGACAGCTGCAGTATGCATTTTCTCATTCCCATCAGTATATGCTGACAATCACCATTAGTGGACATGACCTGGCAGGTAGAATGGAATATTTGCGATGGTCATCTCAGCACCCGGTCGATGTGATGTCTGACTTTGCATGGTAATCGGGAATTTTTGTTCTTTTCTGAGAAGTGTGTACAAGGTGTATTTGAAGCAATTCGAAAGGTACGAATCTCGCTATTGGTTGAATAGGGAGAGATTGGATTGCCAAAGCTATTATTCCAGGCTGGAGTATCAACGACTTTGTTCTTGCAACTATCCCTTGGATTTGGATTATTGTTGCAAGTAGGTATGTCAGTCGCTTTGAACGTGGTGTTATAATCAATGCTGGTATACTCTGAGCGATCGGAGTATGTGGGACTTTGTGAATAGCATGAATCGTGATGAAATGGATGTTTGTTTCCATCGGTGATGGTGTGACCTCGACCTGAGTCGAGATCGCTAGGAGAACATCCTCAGTAAATGCTTGTGTGTGAAGGATTTCTGCGGTCTAAATATTTTGGAATCTGAGCTTGGTGGGATGCCATAGGCAAACTCTCATGTCGATATGGACCGAAATTGTGAAGTTCACTGACTTTGGAATTCGCACAAAGACAAGACTGACCATGTATTTTAGTGACCTGCAGGTTGCTAGGATGCTGTTCCTCATCTCTTGAAGCATCATAGTGTACTCCCCCCCAACTCAAGTCGGAGGCCAAGGCCTGAAAAGAGGTCTTCGACTTGAAAGGATTGGAATGTGTTATAGGAGGAACAGCAGGAAGGTAATACTCCCTTTTCTCGAGACGTGCTCTGTCAGCATTGCGCTGAGCTGCCAGCAGTTTTTCATCTACATATATGTGTGTCTGAAGTTTATTCCAGTCATGGACATAATCAAGCATATGAAGAAAATGCTTGACCCGAATGCAATACTGGAAGGCATACAACTCAAAGTCATTGGCCGTCAAACCTTTTGCAGTGTCAATGGCCCATGCAGGTGGTCTGAGATCCGAATAACCAAAGCTATTGAGTGACGAGGAAGCTAATGCATAGCGAGTTGTTAATAGGGTGTGAAGATCTCGATACATTTTCTCATCCAATTTGTACACGACATCTTTCGTGAATGTAGTGCAGGCAAAAACGGATGTAAGAAGGAAATCTAGCATGCGAGTTTCTTCCGAGAATGTCTCAGTGTACTGGTTATGCTTCAATACACAATCACTGGTGGTTCATAGGTTATTCCCGAGTCTCTTGTTCTTGCTGAGCTTAAGTACTTGTATAATCCAATCCTTATGCTCCTGCAAACATGAATGTTCTGTGAAGGTAAAGAGGGGAACACAGGATGGCCACAAGCGAGTAACCTTCCGGCTATCAGTGTTGGAAATGTCAGCTGGGTCAACTGGAAACACAAGCGGTGCTGGAGGATCTGGAAAGCCGAGCGAATCACCAGGCAAATGCTGAGTTGGGGGAGAAGATTGCAAAGCCAGTAAATGGATTGTTGAAATGGGTCCCAGCATAGTAATTGAATTCAGTGTGAGTAGGCATGATAAGGTGCGGAAGCGAGCAGAAAATAATGAATAAAACGATTCCCTCTACAAGGTGGTCCCAATGTGTCCACCAATGTTAAGAATCAGGGTATTTTGAGCTAATACACGAAGTAATGAATACTCGAGTAAAACCTAAGTTGAGAGTGAGAATGTCTGAAAGCCGAGTTCCAACCACCAAGAGGGATCCGTAAGAGTGTTAACAAGCGCTAGGCATAGTTAACGGGGTGTCAGCAAGTGCTAGGCATAACTAACAGGGTTTCCAAAAAGCACTAGGCATAGTCGGGAAGCAATTGATTGGCAAGCGCTTGGCATAACCGATCAGAGATGCTTAGTTCACACAGTTAAGTGGACTTTGAAGATGAGTAAAATAGCTTAAGATTCTAATACAAGGACAAGTACCATATTTATATACCAATATTAAGGGATTGAGTCATTATTATTCTAGTATTAGCAAGAAGAAGAGAGAAAGTAAGAGAAAGTAAGAGAAATTACTAGTAAGCCGAGGTCAAGACCGAGAAGGCCGAGAGCAGGCATGTGGTGACTCATGTATAGACCGAAAAAGACACAAGATCCATAACAAGATAGATCCCATATATTAGTCCTGGATCATGCTAGTGCCTATCGTTTGCTGCCTGAGCTGTTCTCCCATGATTCCATGTGCTGTACAGTGCAGCACATCACTAAAGCTGTCTGCAAATTTGCTGTGAATAGATAATGAGCCCAAGGACAGAAAGGATTGAGGTGAAGATATGGGTAATATCTAGCTTCAGGCAACTTCTCCAGGCATGTCTGACCCTCCTAGAGAAACTGGTCTGCAGACAAAAAAAGGCCATCCAACAGCTTCTTGTGCATATAGGGAATGAATGGGATAAAATGTAGAGAATTCAACTCGAACCCATGATCTATACCGTTGTTCAGAAAAGATGCACCAGAGGCAGGTGGCAAGCTTTTAGCGATTGTCTCACTCCTAAGAGATATTAATACAATTAGCTACTGGATAGGATATGATTTCATAATTTGTGGACATCGAACAGTACTTCCATGCCCAGTCAGAGTACTTATGAATTGGCGAATACAAATATTAATTATAGAAGACCTTTCACACCCAGTCAGTAGCTAGTCAGAAGTGGAGAGTGATGAAAAGACTACTTAGAGTTGAAGGCTACAAGCTGGTATCTTTTCCTTCGACTCGAGTTGGGCCATCGAGACTATGCTCCTCTATAACTTATTTTAGCTGATCACCACTTCAGCAGCAATTGTTTGATTCTCTGCCACTGACTTTGATGTATAGGCTATGTATAGACTGTGCTGTAGCGAGAGGAAAAGGATGACTTTCTGGGCTTGAATTGTCGGAAATGGAAGGAAATGTAGATAATCAACAGATGCGTTGATATTGGGCAAAAAGGTCAGGTGCTTGAGCAGTCATCAGAAGTGCTGACATGTATAACAGAATCTCCTGATGAAATGCTGTTGTTGAAAAGATTATTCCCCGAAGCACTGGAGTTGGACACTCTAACTCATCTGTGGAAAAAGAAGAGAAGTGTCAAGCATCAACTTGACTTCTGCAAGGTCGAGCCTTAGTTTGCTCACTCGCACTTCAGTGAGATGAAACAAAGGTAGCAATGCAGATATCTTGTTGATAGTCAGGACTTAGATAGTCGTGGAGCTTGGAGTCGCTAAAGTTGGGAGTCGCTAAAGTTGGGAGTGTATAACCATAGCCGAAGCTGGGGTTTGTCCCACAGCTGAGGCCTACTTAAATACAAGTTCAGTGTGCTAATAATTACTATGCTACAATAAGTCCAGGCTGACAAAGTAGTGTTATCTGTCCAATGGTTATGCACCAATGAGTGTAGTATCCAATGGTGAGCAGTCAGCAAGACTAGCCAGGTTCTGGACATGTGGTGCCCTTGTGGACAGAACCCTGCCTAAGAGAAAAGGCCTTAGCTAGTCTGCCATGAACCAGGGATCAACTGATGGAGAAGCAACTGTCGGTGATCGGAACAAAGATGCTATGATAGAAGCATGCTGATGATGTGATAGTGTCAGCAAGCAGGTTATGAATGAACCAGGTAAGAGTGATGACAAGAGAGTGATGATGACCAAGGAAAGATGACATTATTACGATTTCGCGCTTTATCTTATCTTATCGGCTCTCTCATAATCTCGCTATGCTAATTCTCCGGACTTGATCGCATTCCACCATGAGGGTTCAGTATGTTTACCGCACCGTTGCAGACACTTGTAGTATATTTAGCACGACCCAAACTGTATTTAAGTAGCTCGACTGCAGGTCTTAAACCTCAGTCTCGAACTAAAGTTTATTCACCCGATAACTTAGTCTGAACTCACTCTCGCTCAACTAAGTGATAGCTCCCTGCACTCAAACCTGCGAGCAACATAAAGCGCCTGACCGAAGTGCAAGTCACGCTTAGTTGTTTGATCTTGTTTGTGTAATCAGTTGCTAACAATTAGTTCGAGATTTTCTTACTCTTCATCAACAACCATGTTGACGAACAGTAACGAATGAACCCTATCGAACAAACCATCACCGACCTCATCAGACTACAAGGCTTCATTGCCATAGCCTACCTTACGTTCCTCTATGGATACGAGTACCGAAGAACCCAGGAGCCAGTCTCCGAAGAAACTGTCCCCGTCGAAACCCCCAACCCGGAGGCTAGACGACCGGACACACCCCCCCCCGACTATGTCGACGACAGACCTGAACCCATCATCCACTTCATCTTTATCAACGACGATGAGTGGATCACAGAAGAAGACTCCGACTCAGATGAGTCCAACGAGTCTGACCCCGAGGTGGAAGGATGGCCCACACAAAGAGGCCCAGTCGTTGAAGAAGAAGAAGAGCGAGGAATCTACGAGCAAGGGGTGGACCAGCATGTTCTCTCTCCCATTACCGAAGAAGAAAGCGAAGGGGAAAGCAAAAGAAGTGATCCCTGGGATGCCCCTTCCCCAACCTCCACCAAAAATTCAGCCGCCAACCCTGGCTATGATTCAAATGGACAGCGCCTCTATCAAAGAGGGCTTAGACATCATCTGGGAGAAGGAAGAGAGGCTGAAGATGGAACTGGAAGCAGTTCAACTGAAGAAAGCAGCGATACAGAGGAGGATGGTGATAGCGACGAGCTCCCAGGGCCGCACAACAACTGGTCCCCTCCAAGGCTGGACTCAAGAGGAGAAACGTGGGGCAACTACTATGCCCGTAGCGACTCCTCCGACGATGAAGGAAGCTACCTTCAGCTCGTCACACGTCCCAACACCCCGATCATCCTCAACGATAGGGCCGGGGAGGCCACTACTGAGCTCGACCAATGTGAGCCCACATACGACGCCGACACCAGCTGCGATGTATGCAGACGAACACAGGACTATGCTGACACCTGGCTCATGTACGAAGGCATCGAACCCCCTTCCTCTGTCGTCCCCTATGCAATCTACCCCCTCGCACCCAAACACCCACTTGCAGCCCCCGTCCCCTACATCGCACCCTGGGTATGGGACCAACCCCGAAGACCCGACTTCAACCAAGTCATTCTCAGGGTCAATGAGTGGGCCCAAATCATTCGAAACTGGAACCGTATCGTCACAGGAAGCACGGAGCCTTTCGAGCGAGTCCGACCAATCGGACTTAGAAGAAGGCGAAATTTACGAGAACCCTGGAATAGGGCCGACTTCGATTTACAGCAGCAGCATCGAGTCGGAGAATATGGGGAGGAGGACATCATACCAGAATTTGTGGAAGGATCTAGCTCGGGAACCCACTGAGGCCGAGCTAGAAAATATGACTTATTTGGAAATGTTGCATTGGACCGAAAAGAAGTTACCACGAGAACTATCGTGGAACAGTTCACCGCAGGGAAGGTACTTCCAAAAGGAAAAGAACTCGCCGATCGGAGCCCACATGCTCTATCAAGAAACAATCTTCCACACAAATAATCTATGGAACCAGGTTCACCCAGACGACTACGTAGAACCAGGAGAACGGTACACGGTACCAGTACCATCGGAAACATCCAGTGGAGACATGGTGGACCTAAGTCACCTATCAATACTCCGAAGAACCGGGTACGTCGACCCGAGCAGACTATTCGCCGCAGCAGGAACACCAGGAAGTGCAGGAGCAGCAGCAGCACCGATTCCGCCTGCGGCCCCAGTACCGGTACCCCAAGGCCCCCTATCTCCACATCACAATCCTGCGCTACGATCACTACCATGCCCGGCAGCAATTCCCATCCCTGCTGACCCTGTACAACCACCAAACATGCCACCACCGTTCATAGTCGGAGTGGCCAACACGAACCCATGGGCACAAGTGAAACCGCAATTGGCAGAGCCACCCGAGAAGTTCAAAGGAGAGTCCAACGATGTGGACCGATTCCTAAATCAGTGCGAAGACTACTTCCAGGTCTTCCCGCAGCAGTTCACTATGAACGCGCACGGACAAAGCCCTAATCGGGTTGTGTTCTGCACATTCCGATTTATGGATAAAGCCCTACATTGGTGGAATCACGCCAGGGACGAATATTATGATGAAACATGCGGTTACCTGCAATATCCAGCATGGCAAACATTCAGGCAGATCATCGAAGACCAGTTCCGGACTGATGCGGAGATAGAACTCAAGTTACAAGAGTTCAAGCGCATCCGACAAAACACCTACAAATCGGCTAAAGAATTCTTCCGAGATTTTGAATGACTAGCAAAGGAGTCCGGAAAGCGCCATAACGAGGAGTATATGATCGAAATACTCAAACCAGCCATCCGAAAGAACGTCAAAACAGCGATACATGCCACCAGAACGGCACTACCACAAACGTACGCTGAATGGAAGTTCCGGGTGGAACAGATGGATTACAACTACCGAGTAGGATTGGCGGAAGATGCGGGCAGGAATCAAGGAGCGCAGGGCCAGCAGAACAAGGGAACGGGAAAAGCCAGTAGCTCCGGGAACTCCCAGAGTGATAAGAAGATGGGAACAGGAACCACGTACGGGGGGCAAGGGCAACCAATGGAAATAGATCGACTGCGCAAGGAAGGACGGTGCTTCCGTTGCGGTCACAAAGGACATCGGAAGCAAGACAACAAGTGCCCCAAAGACGAAAGCATGTGGCTCGTCAAGCACCAACCCAAGTTTTCCTGAGCTCAAATTCGCGCCATGTACCAACAAGTAGTCAAGGATGAAGAAGCGGAGGCCTCCATGTCGAAGATCGAGGAGGTAAAAGACGAGCCGGCGGCATAAGCGACAAACACACGTCGGCAAAGGACATAATTTCATTTAGTGGTGCATCACAGAATCCCGCAGGTCGGACTAATGTACCGCATGTAGTACCTCGAGGCAATGATCAAATTTCTCCGCGTTCACAAAATGAAATTATTCAGTCACATAAAAGGAACGGTGTACAGGGGATTACCACCGTGCTTGAAGAAGAACCCCACTCAAGATCCTTGGCCACCGGTGCGAAAGCACAAGCGGCTAACGCTGCGCAAGGTGGCGGGACACTCGGGATCAACCTCACTCCGTCAGGGGCAGATGATGGCACGGGGAACAGAGGAAGAGCGGCCGAGCCCAAGGCGAGCAGTGAAGAACCCCACTCGGGGGCGGAATGTACGTGCCAGCCACGAGTGACCGACTGCCCCCATCGTGGAACGGAGCCGCAAAAGGGAACGCGAATCCCCAGCAACAAAACCGCTGCCCCACAAAGAACAGTCAAGACGAACGGGGACCCCACCCCTTCACAGTCCTTCACAGTACGTTTACCCCCTTCATTGCTAACACATAATGGCACCGGGGGCTCGTGTTCCCCAGTGGGTGGGTCAGTGGGACCATTATGTGCATCCCCTACTTGTAATAAAAAAAACGTTATTATCGAAGAAGTGCCCGATGAGGAAGATGACTACAGCTATCAACAAAGCCTTAAAACACGAGGGGAAGACCCGGTGACCCACACCGCGGAGTACCCAGAAGACTATGAGGTAACAGAGTTGGAAGAAGAATACTATGACGACAAGTGGGACAAAGGGTGGCTCAAACCACATAGCGCAGAATGGGTGAGGCGAAAGATGAGGCAAGAGAAGACAATGGAAGGAAGACTCACTACGCTGCGAATGTGGATACATCCCAGGCACCTCATAGAAGTAGACGAAGATCTCGTCCTAGATCTTATCGGGTCATCCAAGGAAACGTACCGGCAGTGAGAGCAATGTTTACAAAACATGGAGGACTTACGCATCCCTCCACAATACATTCGAGGAGGAAAAGGAAGGAGTGTCAACATCCGCATACAGCTCGAAACCCTAGATACCAACCAGGTTCAAGCAACGAACACCCTAGTCGACAGCGGGTGTACCGGAAGCTGTATAAACCGAACCTTCGTGCAAGAGCACCGCATGAACACAGTAAAACTGCCAAAGGCCCAGGCAGTCTACAACGCCGACGGTAGCCAAAATAAGGGAGGAGACATCACAGAGGTAGTGGAACTCCGGATGACCATTGGGGACCATCATGAAAAAATCGACTTAGCCGTCGTAGACCCAGGAAACGTACCCCTATTCCTGGGGCATGACTGGCTCAAGCACCACAACCCCATTATTGACTGGAAAACAGGGGCAGTAACCCTAGCCCGATGCTCGTGCCGCAAAATACCTTTCCTCTTACCTGACGAAGATCCAGAACAATCCTGGGGAACGGAGGTAGAGGAAGGAGACACCATCCTCGTAATAGACTTCGAAGAAGCCTTCCACGTCCGTGCTATGGGAAGTAAAGCAAACGAGCTAGCTGCCAAAGCCAATCAAGCAAAGGAGGCGAAGACCTTCGAGGAAATAGTACCGGAACATTACCGGGAATTCCAAGATGTATTCGCAAAAGAAAACTTTGACAAGCTACCACCGCGGAAACCCTGGGACCACGCCATCGAGCTCATTCCCAATGCCAATGCTAGCCTGGACTGTAAAGTCTACCCGCTTAATCCAATTGAGCAGGAGGAACTGGACAAGTTCCTTGACGAAAATCTGGAATCAGGAAGGATTAGACCCTCCAAATCCCCGATGGCATCTCCCTTTTTCTTTGTCAAAAAAAAGGATGGAAAGCTGCGACCCGTCCAAGATTATCGCAAGCTAAACGAAATGACCATTAAGAACCGTTATCCTCTCCCGCTCATTGGAGAGTTAATGGACCAACTTAAGGATGCCAAATACTTCACCAAGTTAGATGTTCGATGGGGATACAATAACGTACGAATCAAGGCAGGAGACGAATGGAAAGCTGCTTTCCGAACGAACCGGGGACTTTTCGAACCCATGGTGATGTTCTTCGGACTCACCAACTCGCCAGCCACCTTCCAATGGATGATGAATGACCTGTTCAAAGAGCAGATCGCCCGAGGAGATGTCACTGTATACCTAGATGACATCCTAATCTGCACCAAGGATAAGGACAGACACTGCCAGGTCGTACAAGAAGTTCTGGCCATCTTACGAGCCAATAATCTCTTTTTAAAAGCGGAAAAGTGCGAATTCGAGGTATTGGAAACGGAATACCTCGGAGTAATCATCAGTCAAGGATCCATTCGCATGGACCCCGTCAAGGTCAAAGGGATTACGGAGTGGCCCCAACCCACAAAGAAGCGAGAACTACAATCGTTTCTGGGGTTCACCAACTTCTACCGAAGGTTCATCTGGGATTACAGCAAGCATGTGCGACCCCTCACTCAACTCATGGGGAAGACAGACTGGAAGTGGGGACCACTGCAAGAAGATGCCTTTTGGGAGATCAAGAGGAAGCTAGCCGAAGAAGTGGTATTAGCAATCCCGACCCGAACAGGGAAATACCGAGTGGAAGCAGATGCAAGTGAAGGAGCCATCGGGGCCGTACTATCCCAAGAACAGGAAGGAAAGTGGAGGCCAGTAGCATTTCTATCCAAGGCCTTAACGGTCACCGAACGAAACTATGAAATCTACGACAAAGAACTGTTGGCAATCATGTTAGCCCTCGAAGACTGGAGGCATTATCTGATGGGCGCTTATCAAGAATTCGAAATCTGGACAGATCACCAAAATCTTCAGTACTTTCGAAAACCCCAAAAGCTCAATCGCAGACAGGCACGATGGGAAACCGAGTTAGCAGAATACCATTTCACGCTACATCATAAACCCGGAACGGCCAACAAGAAGGCCGACCTATTGTCTAGAAGGGTGGATCACGATCAGGGAGGAGAAGATAATCGAGAAGTAATAATGCTAAAACCAGAAATGTTCCGAGCATTAATCATGCCAGGAGAAGAGGAGATTCACAAGCGCATTCGAGCAGCGCTGAGGGATACTACCAAGTGGGACAAAGGAATCGAAGCATCCCTTCACCACCCTAGAGGAATAACTCAAGAAGATGGGTTAATGCATTATGATGGACGGCTATATGTGCCTCGAGACGCCAAACTACGAGGAGAACTGATCACCATCCATCATGACCACATCACGGCTGGACACCCCGGAATCGAGAAAACCAAGGAGCTTGTACAACAAGAATATTGGTGGCCAAAGCTCAAAAACGATGTAGAACGATATGTAAAGGGCTGCAAAGCCTGCCAACGCACCAAGACAAGCACTCAACGTTGAAGAGCACCCCTACATCCACATGCCGTACCCTCCTGACCATGGGAGCATATCACGGTTGATATGATAGGGGAACTACCCGATTCCAATGGGTACAACGCCATCCTCATGATTGTGGATCGCTTCTCTAAAGAAGTAATCCCGATCCCATGCTCCACCGAGTTGACCTCGGCAGGGTGGGCCAAAATACTCAGAGATCACGTATGGGCCAAACACGGCATGCCCCAAAAGGTGATCTCTGACCGAGGACCTCAGTTCGTATCCAAATTCATGAAGGAACTATACGAGATGCTACAGATACAAGGAAATCCATCCACGGCTTACCACCCCCAAACTGATGGACAGACCAAATGAGCGAATCAAGAGATTGAAAAATACCTCTGAATATTTATCAATCACAGACAGAACGATTGGAGCGAATGGTTGCCCCTCACAGCCTTCCAGCACAATAACCGGAAACATTCCGCAACCGGGTATTCTCCCTTTGAAATCAATCACGGACAAAAGCCACATTTATCCCCGATAGCAATCAAAGAAGGAACAAATCCAGCTGCCAGGGAATTCGTAGCGAACATCCAAAAGATACATGAACAAATGACAAGGGCACTGGAAAAAGCAGCGGAAGTCATGAAGCGACAATATGACAAACATCAGCAAACAATGATAGAGTATCAACCAGGGGACAAAGTCTGGTTGGACTCCACAAACCTACACCTTCCTCGACCAATGAAGAAATTAGGGGACAAGCGTGTCGGACTGTTCAAAGTGATATCCAAACATGGCGCCTCCACATACAAATTGCGCCTTCCGTCCACGTGGAAAATCCACGACCGCTTCAATGAAAATATCCTCACTCCATATCATCCCCCAGAGTTCCCAATCCAAGTACAGCCCACAGCTCCACCGCCGGATCTCATAGACGGACAAGAACAGTACGAAGTAGAAGAAATAGTGGACCGAAGAGAAAGAGCCCGAGGGAGAGGAAGAAGACGAAGCACCGGAATCGAATACCTCGTAAAATGGAAAGGATATCCGAGAGAGGAAAATTCCTGGGTAGACGAGCAAGACTTGGACAACGCCAGGGATGCCATCAAAGACTTTGAACAAGTCTCGTTCATCACTCGTCCACCCGCAGACTGGTGGGAGGAAAGTGACGAATCCAACTCCTGGTCAGAAACAGAGTCGGTAACCGAATCCGAAGTCGACCACCCCTTGGTACAGGCAATACAAGAATACCTGGAAAAACCAAACGCACCCTTGCTTGTAGGAGCTCATCTCCCAAAACCAAACTATGTTGCAGTCGGGACGACTGCCTTAACAGGGGGGTAATATTACGATTTCGCGCTTTATCTTATCTTATTGGCTCTCTCGTAATCTTGCTATGCTAATTCTCCAGACTTGATCGCATTCCACCATGAGGGTTCAGTACGTTTACCGCACCGTTGCAGACACTTGTAGTATATTTAGCACAACCCAAACTGTATTTAAGTAGCTCGACTGCAGGTCTTAAACCTCAGTCTCGAACTAAAGTTTATTCACCTGATAACTTAGTCTGAACTCACTCTCGCTCAACTAAGTGATAGCTCCCTGCACTCAAACCTGCGAGCAACATAAAGCGCCTGACCGAAGTGTGAGTCACGCTTAGTTGTTTGATCTTGTTTGTGTAATCAGTCGCTAACAGACATGAAGCAAATGACTAAGGTGAAAAATAGGGGTGAATTTGTGACATTACCCCCTCCCTAAGACTCAGTCATCCCAACTGAGCCGGTGTCAGATTTGCCATCCCAAGATGAGTAGGAGTCATCTGAGAATGAACTTTCATTCTTGGCATCCATTAAGAGAGCTCCTAGACATTGCTTGTATTCCAATACGAGCTCCTTAGCGTTGGCTAGCTGACTTCAAGGTACCCATGTTGCTTCTTCGATAGGATAACCTTTCCATTTGACAAGGTATTCGGTGACATGGACTCGTCACTTGCCTCACCTGATGGCAGTTTTGGTAGTCTGAGGGGTGACTAGTCAAATTCTCCCATCTTGTCCAAAGAGGACTTTATAGGGGAGTATCCCATTGAACTATGTTCCTGATTGTTTAGAGCGTAAGCTGCTATGGGCAGCCAGTCACTCCAATCATATTGTCCAAAATTGATGAAGTTTCGCAGGTACTTTTTAAGTTCCTGGTTAACTTGTTTGGTCTGACCATCCATCTGTAGGTGGTAAGCAGTGGATGGATTCCCTTGAATATTCGTCAGGGCATATAATTCTCTGATGAATATGTCCTCTTCCTTCTGATGAGTGGATACTGCTAAAGGAAAGGATACTGTTTGCTTTAAAACAGGTTTGTATTGGGTCTGCTACCCCCCCATCTGGGTTTGGCTTCGTCTCTAGCACCCCCTGTACTGCCTGCCTCATACTTAATGTCCTGTTGGCTATTAGCAGCAACCTTGCACACAGCATGGTCTCCTTCAGAGATGGGAATATGGGGAGGAAGAGGTGGTATTTGTACGGCGCTGATCTGCGCTTCGTACTCGTTCGCCAGTTCTTCCATGTTGGCCATGTTTTCCCTGAGGACCCATGAGTTTTTCTTCATTGGAATATCCTCTCCACTTGACCAGATATTCAGTGACTTCTCAGCAGTTCTGTCCTTGCCCGATTTTGAGGGTTGTTTGGATATTGAGGGTCGAGGAGACACTGGATGTGGTTTTTTTTGCACAAAGGATGGTTCGAATATGCATCAATGCTGATGAGACCAGCCCAATATCATCATCTACTATTCTGGGCATGGCCTTGCTGCTGGGACTCATTTTAAAGGTATCTTCTGAGACATCTTCCAAAATTGTTGAGTTTTTCATTGAGAGTTGATGCCCATTTTTTCAGTGTGTCTCATCATGAAGGTCTTCTCAGATAAGTTGTCTTCCCATATTCTCCTCTTTCTTTATTGCGATGGTGATGAATACATCCCTCATGGAATAATAGGGAATTTTGATTCCTGCTTCTGGCACCACTGGTGCCTTTATTAGAGTCCACTTCCAGTTGGATCTTTCTTTCATCATTTTTGGATGGCAAGCACAATGAGTACAGAGCTTGTTTTGCTTTAATAGGTGGTCCAAATGGATCTTAACATCTCCTTCTGCGATTAAGCTTTTGGGTACGTTCTCCATTGGAAAATGGTGTTACCACAAAGTTATCAAACTTCAGGTTCCTTCTTAGGGTTATTCTTATTCAAGGCAATTATTATGATCAATAATTCCTTGTTTTTTGTTCATAACAGCCTATATCTCATTGTATCTGCTTCTGGATACTCTGTCGAGGTATAGTCATGATTTCAGGGTGTTGGTGATCTGCGAGCGCCTTGCTGATCAGTACACATGGACTGTTCTCAGTCATCAATCTTTTAATGAGGTAGTTCTCAATTGTTGCCTGTCAATCTGTCTTTTCATGAACAGACTGTCAGTTGTCTTGGGTCTGTCTGGGGTAAGGTACGTTTGGACAGTATCCCTTCCACTCAGACCCCTTTTGGAGGGTCCTTCTAGTCATAGATCACAGTGAGGGTTCCTGCAGGTGAGTTGTCTTTCCCCTAGCTTTTATAAGTGATGGGTTTAAGACCTTGTTCCTACGCTTCGACAAGTTTCTTCATCTTGGTGAAATTGATTAGAACTCTCCTCCTGTTGTTTGGTTGTGTGGCTTCCATAGCCTCGCATCTCCCAGCAAAAGGGATTGGCAGTACCTATGCATCTAGGGTCCAATAACTCTGGTTTGGTGAAAAGGTGGTAAACTTGGTTTATTCAGTAATTCACTGAATTTTTATCAAGGCTTTATCTCAGGAGGTCCCAATATAGAGTCCCTTTAAACTCTAGGATCTTTGAGATAGTGGTGTCACCCCATCAGATAGTTATTATGACAAATAACTCCTGACAGTTGATTTCAGGCATAACAATCTAGGTCTTGTGGCATCCTTGTATGCCCTGTTCAGACGTGATTGAATATTATATCAATTTTTAAAGGTTTTTCTTCCTTTCCTGTGACTTTTCAATGGCAAGAGGGATTTATTGCCTTTTTAGACTGGTATTGACATTGGGTATCTGTTCCGCAACATGATCCCAATGCTTTTGTGGGGGTGATTTGTTAAAGTTTTCCTTGGTGAACACATCTATGAAATCTTGATAGATTTCTAGCATGATTTCTTTAAAGGTTTTCTCCTTTAGGGTTGGCATGGTCTTGAGTTTTGGTAACTTGATGAGTGGATACTACTGAAGGAAAGGACACTGTTTGCTTTAAAACAGTTTTGCATTGGGTCTACTATGCCCCTTCTGCATTCGGCTTTGTCCCTAGCACTGCCTGCACTGATTGTCTCACCCTCTTGGGGCTGTTGACTTTCAGCGACCTTGCATGCAGTGTGGTTTCCTTCAGAGGTGAAAATGTTCGAGGGAGATGGTGGCACTCATATGGCATCGATCTGTGCTTGTTTACTAATTCCTTCATATGGTTTTCCCTAAGAACCTAGGAGTTTTCCTCTACTGGGTTTCCTTGCCACTTGATCAAGTATTGGACTAGTCAGATCCTTATCTGGTGACTGGAAGGGAACCTTTTTAACAATTGCTAGGGTGATGGTTTTGGTGTCTCAGTCAATTTCTCTTTTCAGATCATCCTTTGTGTGCTGCAAGTCGTGAATAGAGACATACTTTGTTATGGAAGTCCTCCTTTTCAGTCACAGATGTGGCTCAGATGATGATCTTTGAGAAATTTTGTTTGGTAAACTTATTGGTCCTTTACCCATGGTCGATTGCACTTCCGGTGCACCTGTTATCAACTGGTGCTCAGAGAGAACACTTGGCTAGAGTGTCATATGCCTCTAGCTGGATGGAAATGGTGATATTACGACCCCTTTCTTCGAATGTACTGGAGTGGTCAGGCTGGGTCAGACACCTGTTTTCTGTCAGTGTCCTGAGTATTGTGGTAAATGCCCCACCGAATTCCACAGTCTTCTAATATTGATTGATAGCTGGGAAAACCCCTTCATCGTTTATCTGCAACTTGTAATATGTCAGTGAGGGAAGCATTGGATGTTGAGCATGTGCAGCACATTCCTGATTGCTGGTCCACAGCAGCAGCATGAAAGCTTTTGTTCATGTTACCACTATGGCAGCAATCTTCAATGAATGTGATGTTTTTTGCCCCTTCATGTGGTATATCAGTTGTAGAAGAAAGTTGAGTCCTCGGTCGTTGATGTTGGGTATCCACCTTTGTAGATGGGCCTTGGCAGCCTCAGGTTGTAGGTGCATGGCCTGCCAAACCCATCTAATCATGTAAGGCTCCAGATATCAATGGTCCGAGGGATACTTCACTGATGAGTACTTGAGGTTTCCCTCATTTGGCACTGGGGTCTTCTCCCTGTCACCATTCACTGTAGGTCTTGTGGCCCTTTGTGCTTCTACAGGTACTGGGTTTCCTGCCTGTTCACCTTGGCTACTAAGGTCTTTTCCACTCAGGGATGGCCCGCACAGTCCAGATTTTTTAGAGTTCCATAAACTCTGTTCCTTAGAGGAGTGATTGTTAGTAAAGGAGAGCCTCTCTCCCCTGTTCAGCCCTCTTGATCCTTGTGGGCGATTGAGTGACTTTGGTTGCAGCTCTTGATTGAGGAGTCATTGTGTCTCAAGGCATCAGTGATTTCCACTCTAAGTGGAATAAATGCCAAAGGTGGGAGTCGTAAGGGGGTCAGTTTCTCCATCTCTCCCTGGCTCCTGTCTTGTCCATCCTTGGAGATCTCCCCTACCTTGGTCAGAGATCCTGCCATTTGGTGAAGCGGCTTTCCCGAGTCGCTCATCGGACTCATGTCCCACCGCTCGTCTTCACCCGGGGGTATATAGACCCGAAGGGAGCCCCTCTGCCCCTCTTCAGTTGTTTGAGGAGCATCTGACAAGGTTACCTCCAAACCTTTGGGCTCTATTACGCTGAGGTTCTCGTTAGATCTTGCCAACCTTTGAGTTGGCTTTCCAGGATTTTTGGATGAGCCTACTCTGATCCTGCACAGAGCATCTTGGCTCTACTGGGCTATGCCCTTGGGGTTCAGTGCTTGAAGAGCGGTGGAAATCCCCTCCTACACCATCTCTGCTGGCTTTGCACCAGCTTTCCCAAGAGTTGGGGCCTTGTTCACCCATCTTCTTGTGTTGTCAGCACCACCACCAAGCAGCATGTCCTGACTTGTGGGGTTCTGTGCTGATTTGATGGCGGGAAAATCCCTCATACCCTGTTGCTCCTGACAAATTGCCTTCAAAATTCTATGGCCATAGGTCATGATGAAGGTTCCTTCAGGTGAGTTGCCTTCTCCCTGGCCTTTTACAGATGATGGGTTCAAGACATTGCTCCTATGCTTTGATGGGTCCCTTCATCTTGGTGAACTAGGTCCTAGTTGAGTTTTGTCATGAGGGATCATCCAGTGTGCCTCGTCATGAAGATTCAATGGGTGAGTCGTCTCTTTTTGTCATTATGGTAGACGACATTGAGTTGTTGCTCCCACACTTCATTAGCTTCTTTACTTGGGCAGGCTTACCAGATTTCTTTTGTTATCTATGGGGTTCCAACTTGCATGGATGGGTTTCTTCTTCCAGGGCCCATGGTCTGTTGGTCGTGGCCCAGATAAATGATCGGTCAGTTCCATACTGTAGTAGGTTCCTAGGATCTTCTGGCCTTCTTGGCCATTCACTATTCTCGATGCACAGCGTGTTGATACTGGCATCTGGGTTCTCAAATGTTTCTGGTCGTGGGTCATGATGAAGGTTCCTATGGGTGAGTTGTCTTCCTCTGGCTTTTTATGAGCAATGGGTCCAAGACATTGCTCCTATGCTTTGATGGGTCCCTTCATCTTGGTGAATTGGGTCATAGTCATCAGGCCATTTGATCAACCAGTGTCCAGTTTAGATGTCAAGGATTCGTCCAATGCATCATCGCCTGGAGTCTCTATCCTCCATCATGAGGAGTCATCCAGTGTGCTTATGATTTCAGCACGTTGCCTGGAGTTCTTCCATCCTTGTGATGGGTTTTTAAAGGTTTTCCTTCCTTCCCCGTCTTCTTGGAACAAAAGGGATTTATTGTCCATACAAATTTCTACATAAATAATTTCAACGTGATAATTCATAAGTAGGGCTTTACCGAAAGAAGTTTAAGTCCTAGTATACAAGAGCATATCGCCTAGTCCTTTGTCAACTTTTTCTTCTTCATGATAATAGTGGATGAGGTTTCTTGTTCTACTTTTTCAAGCAGAACACCATTTGGATCTGTCAAACGGGCATCTGTTGTCCTGTCTGGCATGTCTCAGGAATCCACAGCGAAGGCATCATCCTTCTGTGAACTCCACTTGCTGTCATTGTGCCAAGGGGTTCTTCTTGGTCCTGATCCTCCATTTTCATTTGTCCTTTGGGCACTCATTGTTCTTCGCGATGTGGTTTGGTAGTCCACATCAGAAGCACCATCCCTCTTATTTGAGATGGTCAATGTCCATTGCTCTATCTGCCCCCTGGGAGCAGGACACACCTCTGTGTTTCGAGAGAGAGGGAACCCTCCTTCCCAACTTGGGATCTAGGGACGTAGTCCAAAACACCTCAGATGGTAGGTGTGGTTTGGTCCAGCCCCTCCCCAACTTTTTGGTATTGAATATGTCTTCAGTGCTGAAATTCAGCACCAAAGACATGAAGGGTCTCAGAGTCATTGTTGATGGCTTCACTGTCTCCTTCTTCCTCCAGGACTGTTTGGTATTCTTCCTCAATGAAGATAGGAGTTGAAAGCGAGTCCCATAATTCTTCGCCAACTGCCGAGGGGACAGGGGCAGTCAGCCAGGGGGAATCCCATCTGTCTCCAGCCTTCGAGTGCCAGGTGTTATCAATGGTTGAACTGGAGACCATAGGGGGTAAGTCCCAGGATCCCTCCTCAGGGGTGATCCAGTAATCCATTGGAAAGAGTGATCCTCAATCCAGTATCCTTTTTTCCTCGGCCACTCCTCTTTCTCTCCTGATCCATTTGTGGATTCAATGAGCGATTTGGAGAGTGATTTGATGTATCCAGAGACAGAGGTGAGCAGATCTTCTTGGGGAGGTTTCGGATTCAGGCCAGAGGACTTCTGTCCCATCGGTAGAGTCGGTACTCCAACTGGAGATATCTCCCTCGTGGTATGAGTTTTGCGAGGGAATGTCTGACTCAGTGTGGACTTCCCATACCTCTCTTGGAGTGGTTTTGGAAGAGTCCTCAGCGAGAGGTATAGGTCTGGTGCCTCCCAATAGGTCTCAGGATTCATCTCCTTGATGTCCTCCTGTGTCAGTTCTTCTGATTGTGGCTGGTCCACCTCCTTGATTGGATCTCCAAGTAGGGAGGAAAGGGTCGTTGGCCCCTTTGGAGGTGGTTCTTCTCCACTCTGTTCTATCAGCGGCATTTCTGTCATACTGTTCAAGAGTTCATACATTGATGAGTTGGTTGTACTCGTTAGTGTAGAACTGGTGGACATTGAAGGTGAGGAGGATATTAGGATCATCCCAGGACCCTTGGAGATCTTCCCAGTATTCGACTGTGAACTGGAGGTTTCTGGCATATTGGGTCAGGGTGTTATGTCCTAACTCATCAGATCAGGTTTGGAGGTTGTCTCTGGCATTGGGGCTGGCTGGGGTTGATCCATTTTGCGGTCGTGGATAGGATCAAGTGGTGCAGTGTAAGGGATGTCTTCCCAGGGATAGAAGGGTTTTCAGAATATGAAGGCAGCTGGTAGTAGGGTTTGTTGAGTTCATACAGTCACCATCATGTCACATGATGAAAGTATAAAATGTTTCTTGTAGGGGTGAACGTTCAAAAGTTGTTTGTATGGCCACAAAGCTTCCTTCTTGAATGTTCCAGCTACTGCAGTTGTCTGTTAATCAAAACAACAAGAGCAGAGGGGATAGGGCCCATTACTCGCCCACTGAAGAGGGTTGGTACCCTTGGAGTAGGGTGTGGGTGTGTTGCCAATGTGACAGTCAGCAAAGATGAGGGATTCATGGTTCCTACAGTCACTGTCATTCTACAATGATGAGGGTAGTAAGACAAGCTTCGGCTAAATGTCAAGCACCAACTTGACTTCTGCAAGGTCGAGCCTTAGTTCACTCACTTGCACTTCAGTGAGATGAAACAAAGGTAGCAATGCAGATATCTTGTTGATAGTTGGGACTTAGATAGTCATGGAGCTTGGAGTCACTAAAGTTGGGAGTGTATAACCTTAGCCAAAGCTGGGGTTTGTCTCACAGCTGAGGCCTACTTAAATACAAGTTCAGTGTGCTAATAATTACTATGCTACAATAAGTCCAGGCTGACAAAGTAGTGTTATCTGTCCAATGGTTATGCACCAATGAGTGTAGTATCCAATGGTGAGCAGTCAGCAAGACTAGCCAGGTTCTGGACATGCGGTGCCCTTGTGGACAGAACCCTGCCTAAGAGAAAAGGCCTTAGCTAGTCTGCCACGAACCAGGGATCAACTGATGGAGAAGCGACTGTTGGTGATCGGAACAAAGATGCTATGATGGAAGCATGATGATGATGCAATAGTGTCAGCAAGCAGGTTACGAATGAACTGGGTAAGAGTGATGATGAGAGAGTGATGACGACTGAGAAAAGATGACATGAAGCAAATGACTAAGGCAAAAAATAGAGGTGAATTCATGACAAGAAGAGACTTGGATGGAGCACCAGCAGATATGTCATCAGTATGCATCCAGGCCATCAAGAGTATGCTGTAGTATATGGTCTGCCAGTTCAGTAATCTTGGCACAGGCAGTAGAAACCAATATGGCAAAGGTGTATAAAAGAGCCGGTATTTTTTCAAGGACAAATAGGAGCTTGTTGGAATTTGCTGAGATTGGATCTGCATGACAAATTAAGTTACAAAATAAACTGGCACACTTGATGATGCTGAAACACTCTACTTCTACTGTATAAATACATGGTCCAGTTCTTGTCACAAGACTTGAGGAAAGTTGGTGTTGGGATTTGCAACTTCAAGCTCATACTAGAAGATTCCCAAAGCATCAGCTTACTCATTTTGTCATGATACTTAGATATATTTAGTACTTTAGGTAGAATATTCTAGATACTTTGTGTAGTATATAAGAAGCTCATTAGGAGCTCTGGTAGCTAACAATTAGGTATTATTCCTACTGCAAGCCTCCCACTGCAATACTGCCAACAGGTTATAGGCCCCGAGTTCCAGTAGAAGTCTCATCTTCCACACACATTCTCTTTTGGACCACCTGAGCCGGCTTTCTAGCCACACATTGTTGCGACTGCAGCCTATTTACATGTGTAATTTTGCAATCTAACGTGTTTTACATGCATACTGAGATATAGTGAGCAAGCGGACTAAAACTATGCATCGACACTAATGCTACGTGGTACAATGATATGGAATATAACTTATGGCATAAGAAGCAACGGGATTCTAAACAAGACTTAGTCACAGCACTGTACCTGATGGGCATGCATGATGAGAAGGCCAAACCCTATACCCAATGCCTTAGGCTCTAACTTACAAGCACACTTGTGGGAGCTAGATAAAACCTTGAAGATTGCAGTGACACTGAGAATACTTAGCACGCTCGCTAACTGTGATGTGTCATACCTGAAAATCCAGGGAAATCCTTAAGCGAGATGACAGATATCACCAGCACAAACTTGGGCAATGGGCTTCAGCTGAAGTCCATGAGCCCATGTCCCATTGCTCTGAGTCCCATTGTTAGAAGACTCACTTGTTGCCATGTCTATGAGAAGCCTCTGTGAATCCAAGAAAGAAGTCCTGAACGACATATGCCAGGACTGATAGTTCTGTGCACCTAGACCTGTCAGTTGCTAGAGAACAAGCCCACAGGTGTCGGGAGAGCACCTCTTGGCATGTGTTTAGTGAGCTCACTATAGAAATGAGACTAAAACTGGGAAGTCTGACCTGGATGCTCAGTAAGGTGGCAGTGGCAATGTGCTATGCATGTAGGAGTCTGGATACTGCACAACATTTGTAATTCTAATTCTCCTGTAGTATAAGTAGGCTGGTTACAGTAGGTAAAAGCCAAGTTTCAAGCCCCCAAGTTCCTGTGCACGTGTTGAAGGTGGTACTGTAACAAAGGATCAGTTTGTGACTTCGAGCTTTGCATAGAATTAGTGAGCTCACTCAGAGAAATACGAGATACCCTTTTGATAAGACTTTTGAGAACATAGTCAGAGTGAATACAAATCAGTGATGCTGTTTCTGTTTGGAGAATGTGTTGAAGTGGAAATCTGAGATCTGTTCTGTTCTATTCTGTTTCAGTCTGTTCCATGTCAGTTCTGTTTGAAGTTCCATTTCTGAATCTGTTTCCGAGCACTTCTGAAGTGTTCTTGAGTCGAGATAACCTGCTGGAGTTAGTTGGAGAACCCCTACATACAGTTGTGTAGTGAGCAGGCTAAGTCAGTGCTTGCCTGTGGTGTTCTTTTAGTGAGCTCACTATTGTTTCAATGTGTATCATTTCTGTTTCTGTCAGGATCAGTGTCTCTTGTGTATTTTAACTTGAATCTGCCTTGAAGGTTGCATCGTGCCAGTGAATGACCTTCCTGTAAAAGTTTCTAGACTTAGGAATTCCTTAGAGAAAGCTTAGCTTTGTTAAGAGCATCAAGAATAAGAGAAACTCTGCGAGATATTGGAGTATAGTTAGATTGCATTAGAAATAATCGCCCCCCCTAGAACTTATGAGGGTGATTGTAGTTTGTGTAGTTGTGTGAGTGTGTGTGTGAGTGTTTGAGGTTCGCCTTTTAGCCCACTCACTATTCCACAGGTGCCCACAGCCAGCCTCTTCAATGTCAATCACCATCAGTCCTCTTTAGGCAGGTGTAATTAAAAGTCCTCTCTAGGCCACTGTAATTCCTCTCTAGGTTGGTGCATGAAGTCCTTTCTAGGCTATCGTAATTCCTCTTTAGGTAGATGAAGTTATTAAAAGTCATTTCTACACCACTGTAAATTGTCTCTACATAGGTGAAATTGTTGTATTAGTCGCTGTAAACCCTTTCTAGGTTAGCACCCCATTCCTGAAGTCTTTTTTAGGCACCGTATACTCACCTTTTCAGGCACATTACATACTCATTACATACCACTTTGATATCTCCAGTTATGGAAGACCAGAGTAGCAACTGATTTGATCTCCTGAATGAGGAGAATTACTTCACATGGAAGTACCGCATGGAAATGCACTTGATTCAGAAGGATTTGTGGGAAATAGTTTCAGGTACAGAACCCTATCCCACAAGTGGACCATGAACACAGACTGTCTGGAACAAGTGCACGAGGCTTGCTGCTGCCAAGATCATTCTGCATGTGTCTGATTCTGTGTTACTGCTAACTCAGAAGACCATGGACCCTGCCCGAATGTGGCAAATTCTGAAGGAATATTATGAATCCTCAGGATGGGCCAATCGTATGACCATTCTTCATAGATTTGTGTCTCTCAGAATGGAAGAGAGAGCATCTATGCAGGAGCATATAAATAATTTCAATAAACTTGACCAGTCTCTCAAGGACATTGGAATCACACTGGTAGACATGCTTAGGATGACTATCCTATTGGCATCCTTACCCCCAAGCTACAAGAATATTGTTACTGCCATCAAATCATACATCGAGGCCAATACTGATCCTAGTGATCTGATATGAGGGCCAGACTTTGATTATGTCACTCACTGATTGCTAAATGAAGAGCACCACTGGAAACTCAATTCACCAGAATTTGAAATGGCATTAGCCACATGATCAATCAAGGGCTGACCTCCTGATCCAGCCAATATCATATGCTACAGCTGTGGGCAGAAAGGCCACTACAGAAACAAGTGCCCGAATATTGCTCAAGGGGGAGAAGATACAACCAGAGCAAATATAGTTGATGAAGATGATGATGAAGATTATGCATTTTAGGAACTTGAAGTTGAAGGGGAGTGTTGGGATTTGCAACTTCAAGCTCATACTAGAAGATTCCCAAAGCATCGGCTTACTCATTTTGTCACGATACTTAGATATATTTAGTACTTTAGGTAGAATATTCTAGATACTTTGTGTAGTATATAAGGAGCTCATTAGGAGCTCTGGTAGCTAACAATTAGGTATTATTCCTACTGCAAGCCTCCCACTGCAATACTGCCAACAGTTGGGCAATGATTTGATTTATAAAGAGCTCAAGACCTTTCAATCTCCTGAGCCCTGAATTTGAGGTTGATTTAAGGATCGACACTGTAAATGCACTAGAAGAAAGGGCTCATATTCTGTATGATGTCTTAGGAAACCCCGTCAATAAAAAATTAAACCCATGTTTGTCGAATGTGCCCATCAAGGGTATTATAATTAAACTCCAAAGCAATTACAAAATATTAGAGACAGACCAAGTACAGCAACCCGAAGGGACAAATATGTATTGGACACAAAGCAGAAGATTTAACAATATATTTGTATAGGAAAGGATAACCAATAGATTCCCAACAGAAGGATTGGAAAATACAACACAGAAGAGGATAAAAAGATATGACGCGTCCAAAACCAACAATCTCTATAGTACTGGCAGAATGTGAAATTTAGGACATCGGAGCTTCTATCCTGAGGATATTGCAATAGCAACTAGCGAAGAGAAGAGCCGAGTAGGAAAAGGAAAGTAAAGGTGCGTGCAATGCATAGGTAGAATGTGGATCTTGCGCCTGATAATTACAGTGTCGACATAGTCAATATAAAAATTAAAAAATAGGGAGGGGACAAGATATGAGCATGCAGAAGAGTGGGGTGATGAAAACAAGCACATACAAGGGTGTGAATACTGTCGTGGGCACAAACTAAACCTAGGCATCAGATGTCAGATGGTAAACTAGATTCGAATAATCCTGGTATTCGAAACTTGTCGCGTCTCCGCCTGGCTGACCAGCATAGGAGTTGTTCGTGAAAGAATCCGGATGTTGAGTGAAATAACCATATGGGTTATATGCTTGGGCCTCAGCGATATCAGGTTGGATGCTGGATGAAGGAGAGGAAATGTAGGTGGAAGTAAAGAGAATGTTCTCCACATTGCCGGGAGAGCTGAATGCATAGAGGAAACCAGGGGATAAAGTAGACATTGACGTGACTGGCATAAGGCTCACGTCATGAGAACGGATGGCAGTGTCAGAATCAGCAGCTGAAAAGACCAGTGTTCGGAGCGAATGAACCATTGGGGTCGTGGGAATGGAGGGTCAAGTTGGAATAAGGGATATCGCTGTCCTGGAAATAATTCAAAATGTTCCATGGCTCTACAGAACGGTACGAGTTGTTCGCAGCGACGTGGTCGAAAAGCTGAGCTTCACAGGTGCAACGTTGTGCTAGAGGTGTCTATCGTGTAGGCTGCATAAGTTCAAGCTGCGGTGCAGAGTGTCTAGCAGCATACCTTTTGTACATAGGCAACACATTGAGTTGGGGGATGATGATGGACAACCATCGAAACGTAGTCGACATGCACGTGAATACCGTGCCCACAACTAATGCAGACGGACTGGGAGAACATATGTAGGTGAATACGGGTGAAGCAGGTGTGAGCCTACCTGATCCACCAGGGTCGACGTGAACCATGGACACTGACAGTGTTGGATGTTGTCAGCGACCTGGGTGCACTGTCCTCGAGACGGTAGGAAGGCTGAAGACATTGGAGGAGCGCTGTTGTCGAGAGAGAGATGTGAGAATGGGATGGCAGTTGGAGTTCATATCGGCACATTTTAATGGTCCAGATAGCTGTGGAGGATAATTCGGAAACTATATCGCATTGATCTGATGAATCGGGCAGAAGCATACTTAGCCGAGGAAATCCATATACAGTAACAAGGCCGTCCCCGAGGCACGAGAAAATAGTGACCCCTACGGACCCATTGGACACATCAACGGCGATTCCTTCTATGGGTAGCCGGGACAGTGCTTACATTATAAAACGTTTCCCATAGTGATCATTCGCTGACTTACACGCAAGTCTAAGAAACCTCTTGGGACTCGGAGTGCTCGGTATTTTTCTCGAAAAGTATGCGGGGAAGGAACCGATGTTGGTGTCGATGTTAGCCTGCCAAGCTTCTCAAAACTGACTTCAATGTCACACGTCACATGTTATGTATCTGAGCCATGCGCAACCACTGCCAGTGCTAGTCTCGGGGCAGGCAGTGGCCGCAAGGCATACATAACTTGCTGCTCATCTGGTGATAGACTATCCCGCCTCGTGCTGTCTCACATCTATGTGTCCAAGAAGGCACCTTTTTATGAATTCTCAAGTACCCGCCACGGCCACACATGATACCCCAGAGTCTCTATCGCTTGTCATGGACCGGTAGGACACACTGAGGCACAAGCTCTGATGACGAATGATGGACAGAGATGGAGACTTGAAAATAGAGAAGGGAAATAAAGGAGGGCGGGGAGGATATTTGGAGTGGAACGGTATCTCTGCTCATGCTTACCCGCTGTTCAAGTCTCCGCTACCACCACAACATCATGCTTCATCAATCATTAATCATTCCTGAGAAGAAGTTCTCATTCCATCCTTTTCGTTGACTCGCCAGCAGACCCTGACTCTATCCCTTCCCGATTTTCAATACTGTATCATGTTACCCCGCCTACGCTTGTGCCACCACATGCCAGGACCATGCATGTCAGGACTCAGGACATCACCTGCTCCAGGAAGTTCCGCTCACTTCAACCGTGGAGGCTTAACGCTTAGCGCTTAAGTTTCAAGTATCGAATTTACTTAGAAAAGACCCTTCGTCGCTCATCTCTTCACCTGGTCAATCCTTTCTCTTCATCGATTCTTGTCGTCTGCGAAACTCCATTCTTCGGTCGACGATTCAAGAGGACTGAAGGATTTGAAAATGTGGATCGGATGCACGCAGGGAACACAGAGGCCGATGAGATAGAGGAAAAGGAGAAACGAAAGTTGGCACGACTCGGAGAACCCACAGAATAGCAAAAAGGATACAGTGAAATGTTCTGCTGGAATTATCGCACCGATCGCCCATTTGCTCGGGAAGGTTTAATCACTGCACAATACGCTCGGGCGAGACGAGGCCATGCAGTTCACTTCAAGCCGACGAGGATAGCACTTAGTATAGTACAATCCTTTTCTTTCATACTCCCGTTTTCTCATGAGCATATATCCATTAGGTTCTTCATTGGATCGAATTTCTCAGATTGAAAGACCGGAGCCCTGGTTACGGCAGATCTCTATCGCATCACAAGGCTGCACGACTGTTCATGATTAGCGAAGAAAAGATGTTCGTGACGTGCTGTCTGTCTCGCTCGTAGTACCAGCATCTCCGACAATGTTGGTCGCTTTGCATTTGGCAGCTCAACCGTGATTTGGAATATGCTTTCTTTTCTTCCGTTGCTCGACGTACTGCATCTCTACTCTCTACTTATAGTCTAAGCTCAGGTCTCTGTTCATCAGATGTACAGCTTTCTCGTAGAGTCACAATGATGATATTCAGTTCCGACACGACAATAGATTGTTACATACAACAGCATTTCAAAGCGACAGACGTACAGATATCAAAGCACAAAGAAAAGAAAAGAGAATATCTTATTTGAATACAAGGTAGACACCGGCAGGAAAACAGTAAGGAGCAATGTCGATGAAATAAAAGAAAACAAGTGGATTCTGCCATGGGGAATGATCATCGCTATCGTTGTTTTTGTGAATCGTGGTCTCGGTGGACTATCAAAGAGGTATAAGGCTTATGCGCCTGCGGATGGTGCACCATCCATTCCAAACGAATGACCTTGGTAATCATAATAACCCATGGGCGCGTGGTGGATGGGGGAGCCAGTCACCAGGGACGCGCCGTCTGACTGCTGGTCAGAGATGAAAGCATAAGCATCATTCTGGGAGAAATGGAGGACACTGTTAGACTGAAATATGACAGGAATGGGGGCAAGGAGCGTGGAATTGATGTCTCCGGGAGTGTAAGAGTTGGGATTGACGGAAGGGATGGAGGTCGAGGCAATAGCAAAAGTGGCGGTGCCGGAGGAGAGTCTGGCTACGTTGGCATTAGAAGGAGTGATGCTATCGAGACTGTTCGTGGGGGGAACCGGGCTGTGAGGCACTGAGATCGAATGATACGCGTTCACGATGGCCTCATGGTCAAAAAGTTGTACGGTGCAAGTACATGCATGTGATTTATATGCCTACAATACGAATAGTATCAGTCCTAAGGAGAAGAATGCGGAGAAATAGTGCGCACCTTTTGAGCAAATGCCGCACAATGAGTGGTGGGGTTATGGTAGACCACCTTTGACTCGTAGTCGACATGTGCATGGACACCATGTCCACAGTCAACACAGCTGATCTGAGAGAACCCGGTGGTACGTGAGTGCATTGGTCGTAGAGAAAGAAGGCCTACCTGATCCTGGGATGGCGACGAAGGAGGATTAAACCGCGGATAGTAACAGGTCACAGCCCCATCAGTAACATGAGTGCATCGTGCCCTGGGCGCTACGATTGGTTGAGACATGAGGATGTGATTATAGTAGAAGACTTGTAAGAGTGAAGACGAGGCGTTGATGCAAAGCAAAGGACTGGACGGTAGAACTTATGTAGCCCTCAGACGCACCTAAAAGTAAAAAAATCCTACTGATTGGTCTGAGATCAGACCTTCAGGCTCGGCCCGCTGGAAATCAAGAACTTGAGAGTTCACCAAAAATAACCGCACCTAGGCAGTCGAGATCCGTCCTACCATCGGCTACATGCTTCATGCTACCCTTCGTCTTCGCAAGTGGTGACATCAGTTCCACCCTGCTACAAAGTTAATACAGGATGACGGTCCATGCATTCATAAGTTCTTATGGATTCCACGTGTCAGAACAGAACGAAACAGGTACCCGATGTTGACTTCGTTATCTAACGATCCGATACTGAAATTCTTTACCCCAAATGCTGTTTGTTTAAATTGTTTTTCGTCAATCGCCGATTTCGTTTGATCGACGGCTAATACCCAAGGGGCCAAGGGACCACCCGCAATGCTACTTGCATCACTTCGAATTTGCACTCATGATCTGTTCCGAAGGCAAGTATGGCACCTACTGTAGACAGTGTCCCGCATTCAGAAGATGATCGTTCGCTCACGCAGAGAGTCCAGAACGGCAGGGGCTTTAGAATGCAGTAAAGAAATTGAAATATACCCCGATCATCCTGCAAACATCCCAACAAGGTACTGACTGACTCCCTCTGGAGTCAAGCTGCCTACATCCGAGAACACCAAAGAGATGAGATCGGGTCTAAGTAAGAGGTCCAGTTAACAAAGGAAAAAATCGAAGACCAGGCGGCGAACCTGGTGTAGTCTACACTTGAATTATTTCGAGTGAGTTGTTCTTCACTGATCTTGATCTTTGCGGGAGTTGATGTTCATATCTTCGAGGGCTGATGACACCCAAGTTGATCCGCCGGAAGCAAAAGACGATTTCGGAGACGGATTAATGGAAGATTTGTGGAGGGGCCGCCCTATAGGTAGAGAGAAGGAAAGTAGGTTTGGAGTATGACTTGACAGATCATATTGCGACAATATGAATAGCCGACGGAACTTGTAGCTGTGTAAAGGATGTCAGAAGCATAAAAAAAAGAGGTTTATCGATCGGCACATGGTACCTTTCTGCGAGAGCGTAAAAGGGTTTATTCGCAGTTTTTGCAATGATTGCTATCTGGTTGCTGCCGACAGCATTAATGAGTCCGCCACTCTCGACCACAGCTTCGGAATCAACGAGAACAAAATCAACCATATCCATCCAGTACGCAACTGCAGAATCAAGAATCGCGGTTGTAGGAATTCTGGCAGCCGTTAGTTTTTCTGTGGTCTTAATGCTGAGGAGTATGAATGAGAAGACGTTAGCAAAAGGCCGGAGAAAGCATCAATGCAAGGCCACGGGGTCTTGCCTCTGTAATGAAGACTATGCTAAATATGAGCTGATGACGGACGGTATTTTTGATGGGCCATTTTACCTGATATTCGCTTCCGTTTGTGAGCCTATGAGAGTGTTTGCATCACGACTCTTGAATACAAATGTGTGAGTATCTTATCAAGTGAAATGTCATCACAAAAGAATGTTCCTGATAGGAAAAGGACTGACCACCGAATCATCCTTTATAAAGTCGAAGGCAAGCTCTGCAATCTTTGCGTGATAAGTAAGCACCTGAATGATGTACTGATGCCCTTGTCGTATCAGTTCGGTCTTGAGCTCTGAGAAACTCTGTATAAACGCCCGAGGTATGTGAGAACGGAACAGAAGAATCGGAAAGCGAACACTTACGGACGTGTCATGGGGGAAGAGAGTGACAGACTCAGTGAACAGCTCGCAACCCGCATTCAAGCTGATGTAATTTGACAATTGTTTCTTGAGATTCTCGGCACTGGCTTTGAGTTCTTTCACCAATTCAAACATAGTCCCCGCTGAGATATCGAAATTGAGAATGGTTATACCTTAAAGGCCCCTTGAGTACGCACCAGAAGATTTTTCCATTAATTCCACGAGAGCAAGGATCGCAGCAAGGGGGGTTGACACCTTGACATGGTAGCGTAAGTGAGCCTCGGGCTTCGACTGAAGAAGGTAAAAAAACCCGCTTGTTCATCCTGTAACAGACGATTGAAAGCACTACATATGTCAAAAGGTTGGCCTACAGGCCAGAGATGAGACGGCATCGAGTTGGACATGTAAGTGTCTTGAGAGCACTTTGAAGGAATGTTAGTCACACCGGATCACGTGATACTATGCCACTGCTATTTCCGCGACCCTCGCCTCATGCTCCAGGACTGTCCGGGCGCGCTGTTCATCTGGAAACCTTACGGGCGAATCTGGACATTTGAGAGACCGGCAACGGTATATTGTGGCGATGCAATGAATGAATTGCTCGGCGCCCGACATCCCATTTAAATCTGCATCCCTTGAGCAGAATGCCAACACATTAGCACACTTAATTGCAGAAATACAGTGCTTCCTGAGCGGCCTGACCCTTGTGCCTCGGATGGACATTCCCGGCTCAATAGGTTTCAAACAATAAAGGGTTCATTCGCAGCTTTTGCAATGATTGCTGGTTCCGGTATATGACTTGGCAGATCGTATTGCGACAGTGGGAATAGCCGGTATCGAGCTTATAGTGCGTATGATACAACTGCGGAATCAAGAATCGCGGTAGTAGAGGTTCTGGTAACCTTGAATTTCTCTGCTAATGTTGAGTAATATTCATGAGCAGAGGTTAGCAATAGGTACTATCAGCATACCCCGACATCTTGCTTCTGCGATGCAGATTATGCTATGCTATTATTTGGCGATGGACGGTATTTGATGCAAAGAACCATTTGGCATTCTGCCTGGCATTCGCTTCCGATCGTTATTACCGTTGCTGCACGTCACTGTTAACAAGTAACAAGCCTGCTGAGATACCGAAACTGTCACTAGGCTGGTAGCACGTGTGCCTCACTGCCGGAAAAGAGAAGGAGACGCACCTGCTCCTACTGCAGCTCATATTGAGAGTCCTACACATGTCAAAACGCTGGTTAACAGGTCAGAGATGAGAAATCTTCATCAAGTCGAACGTGCAGGTGTCTTGGGAGCACGGGGAGGGTGCGGCAAGCTTCATTCCTGCCTCTTTAGGCCTATCAACCAGCAAGTTCTCGGCACGCTGCCCCGGACTTCGTTCTTCAAGTTCTCCAAGACTCAAGCCCATGCGCACCTTTGTCCCCGGAATTCCTCCCCAGCCATTCTGATATTTTTTGTCTCATTAAAATAGCATCTTCCCGCCACAGCTCAGCGCTCAGCGCTCATCAAGGATTCGACCGTGTGGCTAACACAATGATTATATGGGAGTCTAGGACACCGAGGTCCATAATGGCAGTGGCGAATCGACGATGAAGGTGTTGAAGGTTCACTAGTCATTCGCAATATTGACTGACGGAGCGCAGGTCATTGGAATATGTTCAGGCGAATAACGGAATGATCTCGCCCTGTCCTTGCAAGTTCGTTGTCGCCATCTGCCGTCGTCATCACTCTCCATCCACTCTCATCCTGGACCTCATCGTATTCCGAGTACTTTCATTACCATCCATCGACATCCTTAGGTCGAGAGCTCTTCATCACTGCCCATTTCCATGAAAATCCATTCCGCTTGATATTCATGCATCATCATGACTCCTTTCTGAATACAATATCAAGCGATTTCGTCAGAAGTACTTGGCTATACAGTTAGCTTTGTTCGTCTAGTTTTCTTCTTGATCTGAATACTCATTCTCCGAAAAGAAATCCTGTATATTCGCCTGCTGACTAAGCGACTCCGATGTTACTTACAATAATTGATACCTTCCCTGAGCCATGACGATCCTGCCCCGAGGCTCTCGAGACACGCAAGATATCACAATGGAAGAAGAAGAGGAATCCGTAGCTGCGCAGCATGAAGAATCCTCGTAGAGCCAGGAGCAGGAAAGATCATGGATGGAGTGCATGCTGAGCTTGGCTGCCAGGCGTTGGTAGACTGACCGGGGTTCGGTTCGGTGCAGGTTCGGGCACTTTTGCCTGAACCTCGAACCTGAACCTCAGGTGCAGGTTCAGTTCGGTGCGATCATGTGACCGAACCCGCAGGTTCAGGTGCGGTTCAAGGTGCACCGGGTTTGCACCTCCCGATGCAGCAGCAGACAGAAAGTCGAGGCTGGATGCTGTACAGCAGGGCGGGATAGTTCTAGCAATGTCTATTATACTGTATATTTATTCAACTTATAGTATATCACCCAATAAATGTCATTTAAGGCCAGATATGAGTGAACTCATCAATGAGTATGACATCACCAACGCTAACCATGACTCAATTCCATCGCAAACGTGGCCAAAGGAGGTGCAAAGTAGAAAAGATGCACTAGAAATAGGACCTAAATGATAATAGTACAGAAAGGCATCTCAAAGATATGTATAAAAGTCCTAATAAGAGCAGTTAAAAATGTATAGTGGTTCGGGGTTCAGGTTTGGGTGCACCCATCTGGCCTTGTTCGAACCTCGAACCTGCACCCACGTAGCTACAGCGAACCTGAACCTGCACCGCACCTGAACCTGAAGGTGCAGTTCGGGTTCAAACCGGGTTCACGAGGTTCTGCACCGAACCGCGGTCAGACTAGGTGTTGGTCAGATAGGGAGATCAATTCAATGCCCATTATCGTCCGTCCACGCTGCTCCCATCCAGGGTCTTTTCTTTCTTCAAGCCATCACATATTTGGAGTGAAATGGTAGCTCTGCTCATGCCTACCCGCCGTTAGAGTCTTCGCCATCACCATATCGTTGCTGAGGAGAAGCTCCCATTCCAGCCTTTCCATTGACGTGCCAGCTGTGCCCTATTGGACTGTATCAGGCTCCCCCTGTCGTGCGTTCGTGCTATCCTACATCTACATATTCTCGAGACTTCAAAAACGGCACCCATTTTTCCCTGGACAGCCCTGTATACCGTATAATCCACTTTTCGAATCTCTATAATCCGTACACGACCCATCAGGACTGTTCATCATTTCAGGATATCGTTTGGTCCAAGGGGACCCGTTCGCATCAACCATGGAAGGTGCCTAGGAAGGATGCCTGCAGCTTGAGTGTAATCGAATTGGCTATCTCTTTGATAACTGTGTAACTCTTGTCATCTGCCAAAACTATGTTCTTCGATTGATGAAGAAGATCAAGAAGATGTGGATCGGACGCGCATACCAGGGAAGGAAAAACGAAAGTTGGTCTGCGGGAGGCCACACGGGGACCAACTAGATGGTGAAAAGGATGCAGTGGATTGGAATCCTGCTGACCGACTGGACTAGTACCACACCAATAACCATGTCGCCTTTTTGTTCGGGAAGATTTATTGGTGGCACAACAGACTCAAGTCAGGCGATTGTCGGAAAAAGTGTCAAAGCCTAATAAGGCAACTGAAATTATTAAGTAATACAGTCACATGACAATGAACATTATCAGAATGAACCCCCCTAACAATGGCCACCCTATTCTCAAAAATGGCAAGACCTTAGCTAAAAATGTCCGACAAGGTCCAGGTAGCTAACAAGCACAAAATCAATAACAAAAGTTAAGAGTATAAGATTCAAATATTCACCTTCTCAATTGCGACTATATCGGCCCATAGAATTTGGGCCAGCCTGGCCAGGACCGGGAGACCCAGGACCACTATATAAACCGGGAGAGGTGGATTGAGGCCCTCGTGCGTGTTGGACAAGATGGTTGAGCTGTCCGAGTTGCTCCTCCTGCACCTCAACGAGGCGCTGCATCAGGCCTGACAGGCCATCAATCCCACTCTTTATGCTGTGGATATCTTGCGACATTGATCGATATTCCCGTTTCGATTTGTCCATCTTAGAATTGATCTCGATCAAGTACGAGTTTAAACTGTCCGTGAGGGCTGACAGATTATGACACACTTCATTGTGTTTATCCTGTAACTCTATCAGTATGCCTCGCTAGATTAGAAAATAATAACGATCTTACTTCCATGTTGCCTATCTCTCTTTCTAGCTTTTGGACCGTAGCATCTGTGTTGGCATAATCAAGGTCTGACACGCAGATTGAAAATTTCAATTGACTTACTGATTTTCAACAGGGTCTCCCCTGGGCTCGCAGAAACGGCGCTGCTGAGCTATGAGTAATCACAACAATAAAGACAAGATAATCTGACTTGCCCATGTTGTGGAGAGCTAGGCCCTGGACTGGACATGTGCCAGTCAGGCACATTATTGGCATTGCCTGTTGATTGGTTGCTAATAGCAAGTTTTAAGCTTTAAGTACGATACAGTTATTTTGAAAAGAGACGTACTTATTTTGACCATGGGGGTAGTTTGAGCCCGACGCCATTATAGATGTAAATGTGGGAAACTAGATAGTACAACATCAGAGCCACAAAGATTCATCATGTAGCATACACACCCAACACGTACGCAGATCGCTTCTGCAACGACAACTTCTTGAAATGAGAGGAGACCAGAAGATGCTGGGAATGGGGACGATAACGTGAAAGACTGGCAATTCAGACGACATTGTGACAGGCTTTTATACCAAAGGCCAGCTTTAACCGGGCTTCAAAGATAACGAGGGTACTTTTGCTGTGCTGTCAATGTTGTCGTAATGACCGGACCGGACAAGAGTATTTGAAATAAGGAAATCAGTAGTGTTATATCATTAGACAGGGGGAAAAGCGGAAAAGTCTCATTCACTGCATGCAGTGCACATGGTACAAGCAAGCGGAGAATGGTAAAAAGGTCTATAAACTCTCAATATCCGAGTACAGTATCATGCAAAACCCGACGATTACAACAACTCAGTAGTAATATGCATATTTGTCAACAAATTTTGTCAATCTTATTGCCTTAAGCGAGGATTTTACTCAGATCTGTCAAACATTGTAAATGGGAGCATGCACCACTGACACACGGTGAACTGTGTATACTGACGTATTTCCTGAAGCCCGCTGCACGAGGCAGAAAAAAGTACTCAAACCTACTGAGATAATCAAGTCAATTTTCCGTTCGACATCCAAGAAGGAACTCTAGACCTATCGCTTAATATTCGAGGCAATTAGGCCTGACAAGCTAGACCACTCTAGATGAAAGAAATGAGGAGACAATGTGAAGTTATTGACATCATGCTCTCACCGATGCATCACAGATGCACATGTAGAAATTTTGCAACCACATGGAGTGATTCTATACTTGCGCAAGTGCTGCTCAGCTATATAAACCTTCTCTTTGTTAAGCTGTTAGAAATCATCGATACTCATGTCCTCCGAGCCAAAGATCTCATGCAGCCATTGTGGTGGCCTTTTTTCTCGCCGTGGTATCAAAAGACATGAGGTTTCCTGTCAGCGAGACTTGCACCAGCGTGTTGCCGATACACGTTTCGAGAAAGCAGTTTTACAACCGACCTACGTTACGTCAAGTGTTTCTCCATCAGGTATGTTGATCTGCCTGATGTTGCGAATAGTCTAACTATAATTTTAGTAACACTAGGAGATACGCATGAATCTTTATACATATCTGATAGTCAGGTCTCTGACAGCTTGAGTAAGTTCAGCTGGACATTTCCACAACATCAGCTAACCGATGATCTCCAGATCATGATTGGGCACATGCTTGTGAGTAAAATAATTTTCTACTGTGTGTTTTCTAATGGTGACATCTTGTTAGATTCTCATGTTGATGAAGCCAATAGTTTTGTGGACATACCCGATAGTCCTGTGACATCAGAAGCCGAGAACGGAGACCCAGAGCTTCAAGTTGATGACATCCAAACAATATTCCACCCATCCAGTGGTAAAGCGACCATAATTGACCATTTTGATCAGTACCGGTCCCGAGCAGCAGATCAACATATTGATCCTCCGATCGATCAATGTCCCTGGCATCCCTTCTCATCCCATCGGGATTTTAACATCGCAGAATTTGTCCTAGATGCTGCACTTAGTGAAAGGCAAATGGACAAGTTTTTCAAGCTGTTGAAATCCTCGGCACTAGATGAGGCACACCTTACTCCTTCAGATATCAAAACTAGAAAGGATGTGAAAACTAGCTGGGACCGTGCAGCAAACTTGGTTACTCCTGTAAGTATGATCATTGTTAACCGTTGATCTTGCTGAACATATCAATGACAGTTTGAAAAGCATACCTGTTCTATCAAGCTTCTCGACAAGGAAGTTTGCTTTGACGTTTATTGCTTGAATCTATGGAACTGGATACTAGAACTTGTCAAGGACTCTACACTGGAGCCGCATTTTGTTTGGGATGCTACCCACTTATCAAAGTGGAATGGGTCCACATTTGAAAGGTTTGTCAATGAACCTTGGACTGCCCAAGCATTTTGGGATCTCCAAGTGAGTACGAACCTTCTAACCTACCTGACATTTTATTCAATCTCTTTTTCCTCTCTAGACGGCCCTGCCAGAGGGTGGAAAGCCATTGTACATTATCCTGTATGCAGACAAAACCCGTCTATCATCATTTGGGACTGCACAAGGTTATCCAGTAGTGGCGCATTGTGGAAATCTGCCCGTTCACATTCAGAATGGAAAAGGAGTTGGCGGTGGACATGTTGTTGGTTGGTTGCCAGTGGTCTGAAATATTCCATCCTGTTAGAATGTTTTTGAATCTGAATCAATGAAATGCAGATAAAGGAGGATCCAAAACATACCGGAAAGAAATATTATGTTGATTTCAAGCGTCGTGTATGGCATACAGCGATGAAGTATGTTCTGGAAACAATGGTTGATCCCAGTAGGTTTGGGGCTTGGATTCACCTTTCCCTTGCAAAACGAGATCTCCAACTCTTTCCATGATTTCCTATTTTATCATGTGACTATGAGGAAGCGTCAGTCCTCACATTATTTCCTTGCATAGCATGTATTGATACCATCATTAGGGCAATGATGGTTCTGATACGAGGCGTTAATGGTGACGCACCATGTCCAATTTGCCTAGTTCCCAAGCTAGAACAATATAATCTGGAGATGGAATATGAACTCCGAACTTCTGAACGTACCAGAGAAATTCTTCAAAGGGCCAGAGGACTTAGGACCCAGGAATTGTGGGATGATTATCTTGGTGAGTTTGGGCTGCGAAACATTGACGTAAGTTTTTTTTTCCCATTATGAGAAGTGTAGTAACAAACCTTTGGCTTTCAGAACGTCTTTTGGACTATTGAGGCATGTGATCCATTCTGATCCCTTTCTTGGGATAGGCTACACGCCTTTCAGGATGGTCTCTTTGGGCATCATCTTCGAGGAGAACTTGTCCGTCGTATCAAAGCTCTTGGACATGCTTATGCTAGTCAAGCTGATAATCAGTAAGCTCCTTTTCATGAGTGACGCCTCATTAAACTCACAATGCTTCTAGAGTTCAAAAGTTTCCTCGTTGGAGGGATTTGAATCATTTTGAAAGTGGCTTCATGGCAGTTACCTTCACCGATGGCACTAAGTATGAGGATCTATCAAAGGTGAGCCGAGTTTGTGTTAGTTTGATATTTAAATGACAATAAACACAGCAAATTATATTTGTCACACACAACATACTCAGCGAGACACAGGACAGCCATGGATATCATTTATTGAAGTGCATCCGTAGCTACCTTGTTCTCAATGTGTATGCAGGGTTTACTCTTCATACTGAAAGTTCTATAAAGGCTCTCCGAGAGGAAAGCACCAAATTTGGAAAGCTGATCAAGGTGAAGCAGTCCTACATTAATTAAAATTAGTCCCCTGAAGCTGAATGATCATATCAGGAGTACCAAGAACTCACTCGAACAGTTAGCGAGAAACCAAAGTCTTGGAACTTTCCGAAGGTACATTCACACCGGCATCTCCCTGACGACATTCTGGCAAAAGGAGTATCCCGGAATTACGACACCAAGCCCAATGAAAATATGCATGGTCCACTCAAGGATGCATATCAGCTAAGGACGAACTTCAAAGAGGTCGCTGAGCAGATCCTCCGAATAGATTCATGGTGCAATGCCGCAGGCTTTATACAGCAGCAAATCGACGTTCAGGATGAGTTGCTAAAGGCGTGGCAGGATTCCCAGCAGGCAGATGAAGAAATAGAGGACGAGATGGAAGAACAGCTGCATGATTACTCTGGAAAAGCCACATTGCATGGAAATCGTGGTAAAGGGGGCGGAATGATGTCGATAAAGGAGTTGATGGATTCAAAGCGGGAGGATATAGCCTTCAAAAAGTTTTCGGAAAAGCTATCAAAGTATGTGAAGGATTTGTTTAAAGACCTACCCCATGTTGTTCCTGTTGTCAATGGCAACAAGTTCCAGTTCGAGCAGTTTATTGGGGACGAAAAGGTTAGGTTGGCCTCCTCTTCTTTCAAATCACCTCAACTGATGAATTGACCTCTAGATCTGGCTCTACGGAACAATCAAAGTCAACTATGAAAGCACTGTGAACTGGACATTACTTACTGACATTTTGCGGTGTAGTCCCAACTTCCACAACCATCCAAGATATGACTGCGTAATTGTTAAGGATGATGATGGTCCATATTTTGCTCAACTTGTACAGGTCTTTACCTGCAACATTGGTGGCAAAGATTTTCCGCTCGCCCTCATCCAACCATTTACGGAGGCAGTCAGCCTGACTACAGCAAAGCTCGATGAAGACCTTGGCTTTTATCGTGTCTCTGCAAAGAAAAGAGATGAATGTATTTTCATATCGATTTATTCCATTATCCGAGGTGCGCTGTTGGTCGAGGACTTTGGATTTAACAGAGGTTCCACCAACCAGTCCAACCAGTCCAAAGAGTACTTAGTCGTGGACGTTGTGGACGAGGATATGTATCTCTGCATGAAGGCATTGGCCTACATAGGCAAAAGGCATTGACATATATAGATACATACTTACTTATTGCAATCATATATTTACCTGTTTTGCAACTATAAGACACTATAGGATACAGATTTTGTGACAGAAGTACTCACAAAAAAGTGAAATCATTGTCATCCATCTTCCGAGGACCATCATCCCTCTGCCAGTGACTCCTGCATCTCGAAATTTCAGTGCATGCCGCCCCTACCCCTCCACTGCAGAGTCGTTAGTCTGGCATTAGTCGCAGCAGGGTAAATGAACTGTAATACCTCGCCAGATGTCAATGACAATGTCATCTGTAAACGAGGCATAAGTCTAAGCTCTCGCAAGCCCAAAATCGAATACTTACCTCGTGGGACAACATCACGCGTACGTTACTTCAGCCAGAACTTTGATTTTGTGAAAAGAATATCTAATCAGCTGTTAGCTCCCGGTTCATGTCAGTCAACACGAAAACTTACAGAGCAAGGAATGAATCGTTTATTTATGTAGCTAGAGTGTGTAGTTAGTATCAAAGCCAATTTTAAAGGCCAACGCACGTACTGAATACATTAGAGATGCGATGCAGCATATGTCTCTAAGCAAGACCAGTCAACCAAACGAAGAGAAAATAACATAGATAACACCTACCACGTCTGTAAGACCACCTTCACAGTCTGCGAATGCAGACATCCCCATTTGGCACATCATGGATGCTCGTGTTCCTATCACTCAGGACCTGCGTTGTCGTCGTCAGCTATGGACGGTAGCTTTGAGCAGCGAAATCCTAGCGAACGAGCATTGTGTCAGCTGAGAGAAAGAGGGAAAGGGGAGGGAAACGTACCGGGATCGTGTACCGGCCTTTTCATCTCCAACAAGACTTGCCCCGCCCGTAGTAGCATTGTACCTTCGATTCTGAGATAAACGATTTGTCAGCTCAGCCGCTAACAGAGCAAAGTGTTAGCTTACCTCGGATCTGCGCACACGGTCCGCATGTCATCAGTTATCCACGGGTAGGAGATTTGAGAAGCACAGACATATATTGCATTAGTGAACAAAAGATGGAAAGGAGGAGAAGAGAAACGCACTGATATTCGATCTCAGCCTTGACAACGGTACACCTCATGGTGCGTGTATTCTCATAACTGTTTTGGGGAGATACGTGGATCTGAAACAATTCATTCAGTTAACAGACGACCAGTAATACTCACAGGAGTCATCTGGGCAAACTGAGGTCAAGAACGAGAGTCTTGGAGGGAGGATGAATAGGCTCAGATCGGCTTGAGCTCTGTAACTTTGAATATTCATTTGCCGAGGCCTTTGGGGGGATTTACTACAAAGTTCTATTAAATTATGAAGTGCTATAAAAAGCCTAGAGTTATTACGATCAAATACAGGATGAACGTATGATGGACTAGTAAAATAACCTGCCTCGGATATCTCGAGATCAACGTCGCGCTATTTTTGGAACTTGACCTACTCCAGTGTTTCGATTCGGCTGTGCATTTGACGTTCTCCTTCCGAGGGCGTTGTTCACTGTTCAAGCCTTGAATATACTTTGTAGCCAGTGTGCGTGGTCCTGTTTGGATTCCCGAGTGACTGGAAGGAGCCAAACCCTTGTGAATCGTGAGGGAGGACGCGATATCCCTTCCAAATTTCGGATAGCAAGCGAGACAGCAAACATCGCACGTTTTGATGGTTGCATGAAGGGCTATGTACGCCATCGAGGTCCCCGTGTTTTTGAATTTCCTGAAGATGTCGAGGGATTCAGAGGTGGAGGAACCAGTATCGAGGTATTCTTTGGGCCGATGCGTGGATTCCCTTCGATGTTTGAAGGCCTAAAACATTATACGTTAGCGGAAATACTATTATGAAAGCTTACCAGTATATTCGAACCCGACGAGATGGAAAACGAACGAGTTCCAGATGTCAGAGGTGCCGCAGTGACCGGGTCATGAAAGATTCATCTGCGAAGGTTCTTCGGGGCCCTAAATTTCCTGAACAATAGGATTTATCTTGAGATGATACATCAAGTAAATAAAGGCCACCCACCTTGGAAAAATGGCATTGACTGGAACGTGGATGAATGAAATAATCACCCTCAACGCTTACCAGATCAATCTCAAGCTGCTTTCGGAAAGTCCTCGAGCTGACATCATTGCTGACAGTTCGTCTTCCTTTGTGTTCTGATTTCTTCTGATTTGCGCAGGGAAACTCTCGACGTCACTCAATTTGAACGACACTGGGACGGCTAGAAGGTAAGAGTATTTTTGTATTCATTTAGGTACTTGCCGCTGACATCAAATTTCTCATTGCACGACCCTCTCATAATGCTAAAGGAATCCTTCGCGTGAATGACTGGCGCCGCATATTCGGGTGCTTTGAAACACAATGAAGTTCTGGGTGTATATAAAAGAAGGTAAGTTCCTGCAGCTTGACGTCTTTCTGCCCCCTTACCTTCCCCCTGTCTCCCGTCTGTTACGTTCCAAGCCTCGCCCTGTCACCGTATCATGTTGGTGCGTGGGGAGCCTACGTGTCGCAGCGTATGGTATTGACAGTCTTGCGGGATAGGCGTCGATGTCCAAAAGAAGAACGCGCGAGTTGCCGCCGGCAACTCGAAGGTCGTCTCTTCCTCCCACCATGCTCCCTCTTGCTCCTGTTCTCCATTCGCCCCCCTCCACTTTAGTTGAGTCCCTCAAGATGACTTTGACGCAGTCTCAGGTTGCTGAATGAAGTTTGTGAGTTAATTTGCGATTGGTTTTCTATGTTACTTACCTTTATTTTAGCTGGCTGTTCCGATCGCTCGCAAGCTTAAGATGAAGACTAAATTGTCGAAAAAAATTGCCCTGCAGCGAGCGAACACACGCTGATGAGGAGGACCTCAATGGTGTGGGGCGCGGAGGATGCGCATCGAAGGTGTCCTACCTGCAGACTGGATGTAAGTTTATTCCTGCCCCCGGCAATACATCTTATTGACGACTTCCCCTCTACAGCACGACCTCCATCGTCTGCTCTCCGCACTTCCAACACTCCCTTGATGACTGTGTACGCGCAAATTCTCGACTACGCTAGGCCGAGACGAGCGTGCCTTCGAGCTGGAAGGACAGATTTTGGACAGAGATGACGTATCGTCAGTCTGGCGAGCAAGACCAGGCGTGTGGGAGTGGTAGAGGTAATACAAGAGAGACGGTAGAGTTGCGGATGGCGGCTGATGCACCAGAAATTGTAAGTTTTTGTTTCTTCACCAACTGTGGCACTCACATCTTTGTAGACATTTTCTATCGAGCGACTACCTCAAGCGTCGTGCCAACGACGTGTCGAACGAGACGAAGCATCGGAATCCAGGAGAATTTTGGCTCGAGACGACGTATTGTCGTCTGGCGAGCGAGCCCTGTGTGAAGGTGAAAGATATAATGGTAAGTTCCTTCCTTGAGACATGTCAATCTCTGCTCACCTGATCTGCAGTACTTCTGATGTCTACATCAAAATGTGGTCCCCTCAAGAACCCGTTTTTGGGCCGAGACGATGTATCGTCGTCCGGCGAGCAAGGTTTGGAGTAGTGCGGTACTGGGAGGAATGTATCACAGGAGGGAGGATGTGTGCACATGCATGCGTGGAGGGTAAGTCATCTCTGTTGATTGATAGAGTCTGCCACCACTGACCTTCCTGTAGCTCGATGTCATCCTCTTCCCTCCCTTGCAGTTTCCGCTCACTGTTCTGTTGTAGATATAATCCTGAGATGAAATATTCGTTAACTCGTAGTTATTAACCAAGTGAAGCATACTATGGAAAGGACTTACTATCCACACGCGCATCCCCCGCACGCCGTCTCTCACATTCACAGTGTACAGCAGGAAACTACTGTATTCAATATATGTGCAATAATTAGATGAACAAGTAGTTAAAGAAATTTGACAAATAGTAGCGTACCGCTCCTAGAGATATGATTTCCGTTTGTCGCGTACTGGGAGGAGAATAGACGCCCAGATGGACATCGTCGTTGGACGTCGGTGCCAGGATCTTCGTCCCACCCTCCTCCTTGTACCCTTCTTCCCCACAGCCCATCCCGGTGTCCTCGTCGTTGCCCTACAGCCCTGCTCCATCATATATCATGTTCCTCCATCGCTCTCGAAGTCCCAAACTCATTCCTGTCATCGGCGTCGTCGTCGTTGTTGGTGTCGTTGCTGTTGTTGGGTTTGGGCTCCGTGGGTCATTGTTCTGTGAGATGGTGGCCGATATCGAATCCCTCGATGGATTCTAGGGTTATTGAAGTCCCTGAACTGCGAATCCAGCAGCGATTAACGCCGATGCGCGTGTGGGGGTTATGGGATGGGTCGCAGCAGGGTATCACTATCAGGATCATATCGAGCCAATGGCAGGATGATCCTTATCTACGCGGTGTCCATCGTTCCTCCAAGACAGTCATGTCGTTTCCTTCGACGCTATGAACAACGATGGAGACCTTCGCACAGCTGAGAGCAGTGGGGCTACGACATCGTACTCGACTCCGCACAGCAGCCCAGTGCCTCTCCGGATCGCACTACCTTTAATGAACAGACCCTCAACTGACTCGACTCTGCCTACGCCGTCGAGCGCCATTTTTACGACAAGAAGGGCTATGGCAGTCGTTCGATAACCTTGTCGCGTTGGCAAACCACCAGGAGAGGCTACGGGAGGCAGGCAAGATGGTATGGCACGTCAGGGGAGAGCCGGTGGTCGAATTGCATGATTTGAGCAGGTAGTACCGTCGTCGGCGGGGAAGCGGCGTGTACAGTCATTGAGGGAGATGGAGAGGATGTTGTACTGCAAAAGGATGTATTCAATAAAATGAATGACAATGCGCATAACAGGACTTACTTTGCATCCACGGCCAGGAATCTTCGATGCCCTCCTCCAGGCTCCCACACATCCACGCCATGCCCAGATGCTCAAGTCCTTCTGAGCATGCATTCAGCTCACCGTGGGGCCAAATATTCTGAAAATTCGTGGTCCATCTTGAGCTTGGAAGTGGTGAAAAAGTCGGCTGCAATGAAAGGTAAATATCATACAAAATCAATGTAAAAATTTTACTCACAGAAAGGTGTTACATCATCCACTAGCCTGAGGGATTATCAATTATCGATGAGGGCCTTGGATAGCGGTGGTGAGAGGGAGGTGGGGTGAGTAGCATGATGGCAGAAGAAAAAGATGATCACGTTGACTCGCCGCCAACGAATCAAACACATGTCTCGTCTGATCACCGTATTTCGTTGTTTGGTTGAGTCTTTTGGTATGGGGGTTAGGAGTGCCAGGAGGTCGTCAGGAGGTCGTCGTCCGTTCGATAGTCATGGCTTGACGTTGACGATAAGTGGGGAGGTTGTACGTCTTGTGGTAGGAGTATTAGAGCTTGCGATGGCCGGGTGTGCATTTGTTGGGAGGGAGGATGTCTGCATAGTGAAAGACACCCAGAGCAGCCTGTCTATAGATCCAGCTCCTGTGTGCAAACGGAGGGAGACGTGACCACGTGATGTCAACCAAACCTTGCACTCACCCCTCAACACCCTGCAGCCAAATAGGACCCCACGCGTCACAGACTCGAGTCTGAACACGCTCTCAGACTCTGCCAGACCGTGGACCCAAATATCTCGTGATGTGACATGATGCGCTAACACTGCCACAATCAACATCCTCCCTCGCTCACATTGTCGAGCACAACTGTGCTGCCATTTATCTGTCTCCCTTGGGTGCACGTGTATCCGTTCCAGTCCTCCAATCTACCGACTGCGCAGCAACCTTTCGGATAGATACTCTGTGACAGGGGCTAGCTTGTTTACTATGGCCATCACAATCACCCTTTCAGAGGACACTGTCCAACACCTTGTTGAATCTGTTACCACCCTCATCAATGCAGAGGAAAGTAGGGGAAGAGACGCGAGCCATTACAGGGCCTTGCTATCAGGACTCAATGAAGGGATGAGTCTGAACAGGAATTGTGATGAAATAGGCTCGTAAAATTCCTTTGGACCTGATTTGTGCTCACAGTACTATCATAGATCCCCCTTCCATGTCTGTTGATGCAGGTCGAGAGTGACTGTGATGTTGACGCAACTGTATCTGGCGTGTCTTTGTGCCCTGTGAAGTTTTCTCTGGTCCTCAGTGCCCCACTGCCCTTTCACGCCCACGACGCCATTGCCCATGGTGATGGCACTTTCGGCGACCCTGGCCACAACTCTCAGGGTGATATGACTTTGGTATATCCATCATTGTCATCTGACGTCGTCGACTCTCCCATTGACTCTCACAACGACAACTTGGAATATACACTATCCCCTATTCAACCACCCTTGTCACCACTTGACAGCACAGACAGTGATTTTGAGGATGAGAAAAACCGTATACGGTGTGACTTCTTCTCCTCTGAAGCTGTCTCTGCCTTTTGCCACCCCCTCCTTCAATGCTGCCATCAGTGACTGGGAAGAGGTGACTGTCTTTGGCGCATCTTCCTCTCCCTCTCCTGTGATGCCACCTCAGGCCTTCAATAACTTTGGTGGTGGCGTCTCAGACTGCGAAAGCACCAACGACAAGGGCATTTTAGGTGGTACTGAGATGCTGAACCCTATCAGTCACTCACGACCTGTTGAAGAGCTTGGGGCTGCAGTTCACGATCCCGATCCTGATCCACCAGCACCTCGACGTATTCATTTACTTGATGATTCAGCAGATGCACCGCCCACAAAGAGACCTCGCGTCAGTGTTCCAGATGACGATTATGATCCTGATGATTCCGATGGAGATTTAGATGGATTTGTGGTTGAAGCACGCCTTCCTGGAGAATGTGAGAAGCGGAAGGGAGATAGGAAACAAAAGACAACGTCTCGAAGGAAGAAACAGTCATCTGGAGGATGCAAGTCCAAGGGCGCCAAAAGGGTTGTTACTTGGACTGACTCTCTCACACTACCACCGCCTTCCCCAGACTCACTCCAGCTATTGACTCGTCTCTCAACCGTCTCCTCTGAACAACGAACGGTGGAAGCTTTGGGTCGCATAACACGCCATCTTATGCAGCCACCTAAAGAGAAGTTGGAATGGAATGACACGTCCCTCGTTGCTATTGCACGTCGATGTAAGATTCTTCATGAGATGGAGGGACTCCATGATTACAAGCTCATGCTCTCGTATCTGCAGCTAGTGATTACTTGTGATGGGTAATTTTTTGTTTCCCTTTCAATTGACATTTGATCTCACCTATTTTCAGACAGTGCAAGGAAGCCCGCAGGAAGAGACTGGGTTCCCTCAGTATGGCCGATTTTGCCAACGAGGCAGAGTCATACCTTCAACTTTCCGATCCTGGTACTCCATAGGAACTAGTCTTGTATATTTGGCTGCCGCTGGTAAGCTACTTGTATCAGCTTGCATTGAACCTTTGTTAAACTGTCGTTTCAAGCAACGCCATTTGTCCTCCTGTTATTGGCTGCCAGTGCTATGTGGGTTCAAGTTAGCCGTTCAGATTATTCTTCTATGGAGGATATTCTGGCCTTGCTGTCCTTCTTCGCTCTCCAACAGGTTGTGTGTATTATTCTGGATCAATCTTTTCCTACTGAATGGTGTTGTAGTCAGGGGAACCAGCCTATAATTGATTCAAGACTTAATTATACCGCATATTCAATGTCTCACTGTCACTCACAGTGCTTGAAGCGCCCTGGTTCAAAATATCTTTCTGGAACGACTCCACTGGCCAATGGCAGCTGCACCATTTTCTGAGCGTTGAAATCAATCAAAAAAGCTTAGATGAGGTTCAAGTAAAGTGAGTCTGGTGTTTTGAGGCTTGATAACGTCTCTAACAATGAGGTAGCTTCTTCCGTTTACCACCTTGTTCCAGTCTCTGGACCGAGTTTATGACCCAGTTTATACCTCCATGCCCAGCGTGTCCAAACTTAAGCCATTGTACACCTTACCGGAAGCATCGAAAGGTATTTATGAGATGTGTCCTGTGCATACTATACAGACAAAATTCCATGTACCAACAAACCGGTGTCCTTTTAATACTGCAGAGGCACCTCACTGGACAGCAGTGGAACGAAGCAAGGCAGTTGGCGCTGTACCTGTTACGAGTTTGCTTGAACTTGAAAATACGGTCTGTAATTGTCTTTCCATTCGAACGAGTCTATTTCTCATCTCTTGACCTTCTGTAGCTCAATGATTTCTATGATTCCAACGGTGAAAAGAAGGATCCAGACTCGTATATCCTTGTTGACTCAAATATATGCAAAGGGTACGTTATATCACTCCATGTTTGTTTCATAATTGTTAATCCATATTCTAGCAC